>NC_064862.1:16173526-16398526 GCF_024139225.1 Suncus etruscus
TAACATTGCATTATATTTATATTTACTATTATACACATCAATTTTATATTTAAATATAAATATAAACTATCATGAGAATATTTTAAAAAAGAATAAGGCAGATTACTATGTAACAATATTAGAGTAGAGAGCCAGAGCAATAACACAATGTGTAGGATGTTTGCCTTGCACTCAGATGACCTGAGTTCAATCCCTAGCATCTTATGTGGTTCACTGAGCCTGCCAGGAATGATTTCTGAGCACAGAGCCAGGAGTACCCTGAGTACCACCAGTTGTGGTCAAGAAACCAAAAAAAAAAAGTCAGAGTTGAAGGTTAATTATAAAGCCAAATGTATTATAATTTGTAAAATATAAGGTTTTATATAGCCTTAGCTGTTCATAAATTTATCTATAGGTGATTAATAATAAATGAGCAAAAGTGATAACATGTGATAACAAAATGGTGAAACTTAAATTAATATCTTGTACAGATGTTATCCAGGACAAAAAATTAATGAAAGAGAAAATATATAAAAATCATTTTCTATGTACAGTCCATTAAACTTGATGAGTAAAGTGCTTACAGTGTACAAAGCAATCGACCTCCATTAGTAATTATTCTTTTCATTTTTATAGGATTCAGAATCTGAAATCATTTTTTCTCATAGTTAGTGCCAAGGCATTTATATCTCAAAATTTAAGATGTTTCTCATGGAGATTCATTCCTATGCTTATATTCTACCTAACTATGATGAAGTAATTTTATCTCCTATACCTTTAAAAGATTTCTATCCTCTTTTGAAACCAAATATCAAATATTATGGTAAAACATAAACCAAGAATTGATAAAAAATTTTTTTGAAGCAAGACCTGTTCCATAGTTATACAAATTATTTCTTCAAGGTTCTTTGGAAGAGAGATAATATTTTAAAATAAATATTTTTAATTAAAATATATTTCTTAAACCATTTTATTTTCTGATTTTTCTCTGACTTGAGTTAATATATTTGAGCTCTTTCTTTTCTCATTTGAGTTTTTGTTGACACGCCTCAGAAATAGCCTTTATTTATTTTCCCTTGACAATGCAAAGACATGTAATTTTTTTAAAAGACATGTAATTTTTTAACCATTGTTACTCTATCCCATGCAACTCTCATGAGTCTGACTAATCAATCCTTGAGTAACCCTGGGAACTCTGCCCATTTTATACTTCCACCATATTTTCTTTTCATATCCCCATCAAGCCAGGTTTTCACTCAAAATTGCTGTTAAGTTAGTTTTGCTGAGGCCAGGAACTTCTGTCAGCCCTAATTAAATTCTATTTCTCACTACAAGCATATTGTGGAATATGCTTCCATAATAAAATTTAGTCAGAAATAGACTGTGTGCTAAAGGTCAAACTAAGATAGTCTTTGGTTTCTTTCTATAATGTAAATTGATATTCTTATGTTTAGTTTATGAATCTACTCCCTTACATTTGTTTGAAAGATGAAAAACCTCAGTGAAAATAATTTTTATAATCCATTCATTGGCTTTACTTCCACTGGATTTGATGCTGTCTGTCTGAAAGCCTTGTTACTCTAAAATAAGGTCATCAAGGTTACTATATTGCCATGTCAGATTTTTCCTCTGAGACCCCATTCCTTAATTAAAGTTGCTATCATCCATCCCTTTGTTTAATATATAGATTTCTACTCCTGGGACTGATTTTTATGTATTTCTATAATGTTAGTGCCACAGTGAAGAGGGACACTGTTTGCAGTATTGATTTCTAAGAGATAATTATACCCCAATAAGTACCTAGGGACTGTAATGTGAGTCTCAATTAACAAGCTTTTATTGTGTACCTATTACTTAGCCTTAAGTAGAATATAATATAGCTGGAGAAAAATATATAAACTTACAAAAAAAACCTGTAGAACAACAAACTATAAATTGTGTCTACCAAATAACTGGTAAATAAACTAAGATATCTTACAGTCACCCTATCAACTAGCCATCATGCCCTATTAGGATAAACATTAAAGACTTCTCTCACAAAATCTATTGATTTTTTAGAAGAGAAAGTATTAAGACTATTTTAACTGAAAAAAAAAACTTTCAGAGAAGAAAAAAAGCAAAAACCAAAGAACAAAAACAGAGACCATATAAAACTGCTTTGAAATGCAATAAGAAGCCATTGCAGTAGTTGATGCATTTCCAGGTGTTCTTAATCAAAAGGATTTTTACTGCTCATGAAAGAACCTCGTTTTATTTTGTTTATATTTCCCTAATTGAATAGATCAACGATAACAGGTTAAATTAAATTTAGGAGACTGGCTTAAAAGCAACCTGTCCTGCACTTTGAGCCTCTCCCCAGATGTTCTTTTATTAAACAATTGATTAGGGACTAGACAACACTTACAGAGATAATATACTTACTTGCATATGATTTCTTGATTGTTGCAGGAAATGCTCCTAAACATAGAGTCCAGATGAGCACCTAAACACTAATTGTGACCCCCCCAAACCAAAACAATAAATTATTGGTCATTTTCCTTTAGACTTGAAGACTGATCTTGAGATAGCAAAAGGAAGCAAGACACAAATTTTAAAGTTTTTCCATTCATGACACTGTTCAATAGGAAAAGAGAACTAGGGATCTTGACTCAAATATATAAACCCATAGAAGAATAAATTCAGATAACCAACAGCCACTCTATCTCTATGTGAAAACCTGAATGGTTGTTTTTCTTTTTTCTTTTTTTTATAACAGCTTTATTGAAACACCATGGTTACAAACATGTTTGTATTTGGATTTTAAGTAATAAAAGCACGCCCCCATTCAATAGTACAACCTTCCTGTCATCAATCCCCTCCATCTCCCTCCTCCCCACCCCCTGCCCGTCTTCTACACAGGCATTTTATCTCTCCCATTCACAACCATTGTAATGATAATTGTTGGTGTAGTTATTTCTCTAACTGCACTCACCAATATTTGTGAGAAGCTTTATATCACGACCTGGTCAATCCAAATCTCATCTCTATTGACTCTGGGTATTATTATCATACTGTTATTTATTTTTCTTAAATCCCACAGATCAGTGATATTATTATGGATCTATCTCTCTTCTCTGATTCATTTCACTCAGCATAATATTTTCCATGTCTATCCATGTATATGGAAATTTAATGACTTCAGTGTTCCTGGCAGCTGCATAGTATTCCATTGTGTATATATACCATAGTTTCTTTAGCCATTCATCTGTTGTCAGGCACATGAGTTGTTTCCAGATTCTGGCTATTGTAAATAGCAATGCAGTGAACATAGGCATGTAGAGGACATTTTTATATTGTGTTCCTAAGGTATATTTTGTGTTCCTAGGGTATATTCTTAGGAGTGGTATTGATGGATCATATGGAGAGCAATGTCCAGTTTTTTGAGGAATATCCAGGAAGTTTCCAGAAAGTCTGGATTAGATGGAATTTCTACCAGCAGTAAATGAGAGTTCCTTTCTTCTCACATACACACCAGCACTGTTTGTTCTTGTTCTTGTGATGTGTGCCAGTCTCTGTGGCATGAGATGGTACCTCATTGCTATTTTGATTCCCATCTCCCTGATGATTAGTGATGTGGAGCATTTTTTCATGTGTCCTTTGGCCATTTGAATTTCTTCTTTGAGAATTTTTCTGTTCACTTCTCCCCATTTTTTATGGGGTTAGATGTTTTTCTTGTTAAGTTCTGTCAGTACCATGTATGGTACTATAAAAACCTTCATGGTTTTTCTACACAGCCCATTTGACATGAGGAAGAGCATTGCTGGGAACTCAATTCTTTCTTTGCCAGAAGTAGCCAAGTGTCAGCCATCTGGAAGTTGCAGCAATGAGGCATTTTTTAAAAATGACTTGCTATTTTCAATTCCCTAAAACAAAAGAGCAGCAATGCCAAAATCAGGCTGACAGTCACAGAACTACCCTGACTCTGGTTCTAGTCCTTCTTCAAGTCCAGGTCATAGGAGGCCAACAACAAAAGAGTATTTTGGGAGGCTAGCACTCTGTGAGAGAGAGAAGGCTGTTCGTTTCACAGTAAGTCTGGGAAGAGAGAGCTCTAGTGCAGAAGCCAGCTATCAGCAGATTGCACAGGATGAACATTACGACTAAAAGTGACAAGATTTTAAAAGCCCCAGTTTTTAGGGCGCATCTGGTTTCCATTCTCATACAGTGCTCTTGCATTTCACATAGGTCGTCTTTCTTTTCATACCATCAGTTGGACTTTTTTCTGCCTGTAGAATTTACTAAAGCCTTCACTCTGAAAGTCTTGAAAGGCTACTTTGTAAGCATCAGCTTGCAATTGTGCTTTAAATAGACCCACTGTCTTTGGCTTAACCTCACCGACTGACCAAAGCAAGACCTTCACTTCTCTGTAGAGACTCACTTAAAAACCCCTTCCTCTGCTGGGTTCAGTTGCCCCCAGGCTTCTTCAATCAATGAAAAGAGTGCATCATTCCAAACTCACTGGGATAGGTACTGCTTCTCTTGGAAGACTACTTTGATCTTTATTTCCTGAATCATTGCTTTCCATCTACTGGCCCTCCCATTACTCTATATTTTCTTCTAATCTTGATTTCTTATCCGTCATTAATTTGTCATTCTTCTTTCTTCTGAAGCTTATTTGTCATTCCCACATAGGTGCTCATGCATACTATACCCTCCCTTTATTTGAAATTATTTAACTCGATACATGTTATTTATTATTATTATTTTTTTGCAGTTCCAGATATTTTTACTAGTGGTTTCTTAAAAGTTTAGACTCAAAGGAGCACTGTAAAAACAATGTTAGAGGGGCAATTATAGTTTGCATGGGCCCACCAAAGTATGGGGGTCATGGAAAGGAAAAACTTTGGCCTAAGTACAAGGAAACCCTACCCCTGAAGTTTCCTGACATAAGACCATTTCTAGGATCCAGGCAAACTAGTTTGTCCAATCCCGGTCATTGTCTGTAGTGCCCATACAGTTATATTTTTCACAGTCTCTGTTGTTGGTATCATGTTTCTGTACTAAAGATCCTGGAAAAACTCTCTACATGTTTTGAAAATTCTGACAGTTTTTCACTTCATAATTGTTTATAATGTTTTTACCAACCATTACTGCTTTATTTTCCTTCTCAATTCCATTATAAATATACAGGATAATTACAAAGATGCTGGTAATCTTAATGAATAATAGATTTCTGACAGTTAAGTTTGAAGTTTGGTAGCAATTTCACATACTATATCTTAAATTTATAGTGTTATTATTATTTTAGAGAATTATGCCCTAAATGCCATTTTTCTTCCATCTTGCTATATTTTAAATAGTACTTAGAATAAAAGAAAGCTAGCTGAATTTTTTATTACATAGTTTTAGAAATGGATTTTCCCAATCATCCTCTCTTATCTTGCATTAAAATCTGGTATTATAAAGCCCCCCAAATAAAAACAAAACAAAAAACCCCAATGATAAAGTTGGGAGTCACACCTGAACACTGACAGGCATCATCCTAGACAAAGTACAGAAACAACTAAATAAAAACATGAGCCTAACTGGCAAGGGAACAAGTCAAGTTGGGAAGGATGTCCACTGGCACAGTCTGGGGGTCTGCTTCAAAGAGAGGGAGGAAGGGGTCAGGTATATGTAGCAGATAAAAATGAAGTCTCCTTATACAAATTTTAGGAGTTCTTTAGAGAACTAAGAAATAAGAAAGGATGGTGATCAAGCACATTTGAGGACCTATAATGAACATAAAATGCAACAAATGTACAGAAAATGATGGAGAAATGTCGAATCATTGAGGATGTGTTTCTTATGTTGATAGTTAAGAAGGAGATTTCTACCAGCCATTGCTATCACACAAAGGCCCTTGACTCCTCAGCAGAACACATGTTTTTTAAAGTTCTACTTTGGCTCAGTGAAAGTCAAGAGAATACATGAGGGAAATTTTATCCAAGTGAGACAACCTCCAAACTACAAGCTTTAGTTTATTTTTTCTTGACTTTTCCTTACTTCAGAGATTCCTTTCAAATCAAGGGTGGAGCTTGGTAAGAGTTCAAGAGAAAGAAAAAAAATTGCAAAAAACCTAGTTTTTCTTTTTTCTTTTTGGGTTTGCCTTTTTTTTCCTTTTATTCTGCCATATCTCTTTTCTGATATCTCCAATAGAGCAAGATTACTGGAATCACCTTAATCAGCCTCATAATTTGAGGGGGGAAATAATTGGTACCAAGATCAGACAGTTGTATGTTCATTTGGTGGAAATAAAAACTGATCAGACATGAATACCAAATCCAAAGTCAATGACAACAGATACCAACCTAAAGATACCCAATCTAAAACAAGCTGTACAAGGGGGGAGCAGTTGCACTTGCAGTACAGGGGTAAAGGAGGAAGATGTGAATGTATGCTGGGAACAGGGTTGAAGGGAGGACAACACTAGTGGTAGAAATGCCCCTCATTCATTGTCACTATATGCTTCAAATATTACTGTGAAAGAATTGTAATTCATTTTGACCACAATAAAAATGTGAAAAAGAAGTAGAATAAAATGTTTTCAAGCCATATACCCAATAAAAACCTTAACCTAGAAAAAATATTTAACATAAGTATGGTCCAAAGACACTTTTAAAATTTGGGAAGATAATCTATCATTTTCTTTCTTCTAGTAGGAAAGTGTTATTCTGGTGGTACTTAGGTCTATTCTTGGTTGTGTGTTCAGGGGGCACTCTGGTGCTTCTTTGGAGGCATGCCAGGAATTGAATTCATTCAGGAGTGGCACATACAAAACAGCACCTTAATACTTATTATCTCTCTGGCCTATCTAAAAGGAAAATTTTGAGCATTGATGATAGGATTCTGAAGAGGACTAACTTTACAAAACCAGGAAGTGGAATTCAAGAGAATCATGACCCCAAAGGTCTATGAGATGGAACATATTCTTCCAAATCCTTTTAGAATAATTGCAGCTGTAAGGATAGAAAGTTAACAGTAAAAGAGAAAATATCCTGAAACCTAATAGTTCTCATCCTAAAATTTCAGACACACACTAGTCACTGGTTAGGCTAATTAGCAAGTTTGGCAGAAATATATGTCACTGGTAAAATTGTCGACAGAATTCAGGCCCCTGAGGCAACAATTTCCAAATAAATGTTCCACATTTCCATAGGCATTAAAACCTATTATCTAAGGGAAAAAGTCTCTCAGAAAAGACAGTCTGGATTTCTCATTTCTAAATTAGTACCCTAAAATAAAATATTTACTTTAGTTCAGTATTTACTAAGAAAAGTTAATATCTCAGCATTGTTTTTTCTAAACTATATGTTTCTTTCTCATAATTCAACAAAATAAAATAAATTTTATCTGCTACAGCAAGAGATGTCCCTTTTGGTTATCTGAAAGAACAACATGGCCATTGCTGGCATTATTATAGCCATCTGCCCTTTCAGTGTTTTAGGCTTTTACAAAAATTCTTTCTGTAAGGCAATGTAACTAGACCCCAGGTATATCTAACTTACACTAAAAAGGGACTGTCATGTTGGGGAGAAAAAAAGGGGAAAATAAAACCATCAAGAAAAACCATAGTCACTATGCATAATGTGCAACCAGGAAACATGCTTTAAATTATTGACAGAAGTAGCATTTCATTTTGAAAAATGTGGAAGAATTGGTTAGTATTTATACTCTACTGAAATTGGCCGATTTTAATGTGTTGTTGGTAATTTCACTCCCAAAATAGTTATATAGAGCTGTCAATAGAGATATTAGTATGGGGAATGTACTAGTAGAGATGAATACCAAGAGATAGATACACATATAAAAATATATTATGTATGAATGTGAGCCACTTTTATCTACAGTACATTTCCAAGTAAGCTGTAGAGAGCCTGACACTTTCTCTCTATTTCAGCATGTCTCTAGTCAAAACAAGGATGCCTTCTCTCAAAATCTCTCTACCACAACACTATCATTATTGAAAACATTAGATTTGATTTTTTGGATATATTTTAATTATAGATCATTATATTATTTTATAATAGTAAAGAAAATGACTCTCATCATTTGAATGCTACAGAGGGGAGAATGCATCTTATTGAATGTTTTCGTTAGGACCAGAGAGATAGATAATACAAAGGCTGGTAGGCCGTCAGGAGTCTTCAGTTAAATAACAGGTAAAACAGGAATTCCTGAAAACTGCCAGGAATGACTTGACTCTCAAGCACCAAGCTGGTTGTAGCCACCACACACCACCAGGCATTCTACCCAAACTAAAAACAAGACACCAAAGTAATGCATCTTTGTACAATTTTCCACCTATTTTGGCATTCAACGGTGACTCAGATGACTCAATCAATTTTTCCCATGCTAGAGAGATAGGGTAAGGGTTAAGTTACTTATATATGTATATGCATATATATATTTGCCTAGTATGTGGCTAACCTTGGTTCTATCTCCAGCACCATAAGCTTTCCAAAAATAAATCACTGGTTTGGGCCCTGGAGGTCTCTAACCAACTACTGTGGTGGCTCAAGTAATCCCAGGTTCAGCAGGAGACAACCAGGCCCACCTCCTTAGGCCCTGGCATTGAACCTGTGGTCTAGTTAGCAATGATCATGAGCAGGACCCTGGAATCTCCTAAGTATCACTTGGAAGTCTTGCCCCTTTGTTGGGTCCCATTTACTCCTTGACTGGTTATCGATGGATCCTCAAAGAGCTCCCAGAATGAGAAACTGATTCCCATTCCCCTATCTTCTTGGAGGGGGAAGAGATCTAGGTAATATTTATCCGTAGCAAATAATTTACACAGACAGGAGGGTAAAAGGGTAAGAAGGTCGGATGCAGAGCCCTTTGTCAGCCTACCAGCTCCAAAAACCTAGAGCCAGCTAATAAACTGTCCCCAAAGACCCCGATCACCTAGCTCCCCAACTATTTATTAGACCCTCAACAGCATCTCCCCACCTGGAAGGTAATAAGTGGGACAACAGGCAGAGATGATGATCTTATGGAAATGCCTTCATTTTTAACACCCCTTCACAGCTATTTTTCCCATTTATGGTGAGGAAGTCAAGTTGTTCCTTTATCATAGTAACTAACTGTCTGGTATCTAAGCCAAGCCACAAGTTTATAGCATCTCATTCAACTTCATCAATTGACTCTATCTGGAATCATCCTGCCCCATTAAGGTTATGATAGGATCAACTACCACTCCTATATCCCTGGAGACAATCTTTTCCCTTTCTCTCTTACAGGGAGTTAGAATCTCTTGGGCCTTCTGATTCCTTGGTGGCTTTGATGAGTTGGTATTTCCTTTTCCATGCTAACCCAAATTTTAAATTCAGTTTTCTTCCATGTTTTATATATCTAAAAATACTTCTTAGAGGGAAAAAAATGTCATTGAAGTTCAGTAGAGATGTTAAAGAAAAGAACACAACTGTCTTTATTGTCTCATTAGAAATGTAGATGAGTCTTAGACAATTTTGTTCTTAAAAGACATTGGCCTTCTCCCATGTTGTGACCCTAACAATGTCTCAATATTTTTCCTCTTATTACTATGAACTTCCATTCACTTTTGTGTGGGAAGTAATTAAGTCCTTTTTCACTTCCACAGAGATTCAGCTGACCTGTCTCCCAATATGTATCCATACCACCTTTAAATCCCTGGTGTTGGTTGTCAGGTGTAAAAATGTTGAAAAGCCCTGCTTTAAACCACACCAAGGTAAAGTATGTTTAAGCTTATTATTTCTTCCCTTGTCATTTTGACACAAAATTAGAGGAAAAACCTTTGGAATTCTTGTGATATCAGATTAAAAATTGGGTTCTGGAAAGCCAAACAATTGCCCCAGGGCACTGAAAGAACATAGGTAAAGTTGAATTTATATGTCTTGGGCTTTCTATTTGGGATTTTTAAATGAAAGATCAGAGGTGCTGCAGACGGGTTAGCTTTGCTAAGCAGAACCTTCGTGGGTTTCGGGAACCTTTTCACGGAGGAGAGAAGCGTGAGCACGAGTGGACGAATATGAAATATGATATAAATGAGACCATACAAAATACATTGTATGGGGACCCTCGCCCAAGGGACGAGAGACAAATTTACTTTTCAGTTGATGACATTTTATAAGGACAGATTCTGGAGTGCAGGGAGAACAAAAGAGTGGGAGATGTTCTGGAGAAAATACAATGAGGGACCAAGCCTTGAATTTGCATGTTACAAGGCTGTACTTCAGGTGAGAAAGAACTCTGCTGGAGGGCAGTGAAACCCAGAAATAGAGATGTTTATAGTTTAGCAAAAAGCAGATTTTTCAATATACCAGGAGGAGAGAAACAGAGATATTTTGATGTCAATGTAGTAGCCGCAAAATAGATTTTTGGGGGGACAGAAATAATTGTTTACCATCATAGAGCTAGACTCAGAAAAACTAGCGGTTGGCGCCAGGCTATGCGAACTAGCTAGCAGGAGACTTTTGGTGGGCTTTGGTACTGACATTTCTTTGTCTGTAGGAGAGCTGAGGCTGGATTTCTATAGTGGCCAAATAGAGAGAAAATGTAATGTTACAGCCATGTTGGAATTACCGCCAATGATCCACGCAAAGGGTCAAATGATTGACTTCGCTAAGCGGGCCTTTTAGCAAATAATTCTTTTAGAGGAAAGCAGTGCACCAGGGAAGGGGAAAAACCACGTTTGGTGCGTGCTTTCCTTAAATGGGAAGTAACACAGAGGAATTCTAATGGGCTGACTATTTTGATCAATATTTTATGATGCTTTTCAGGTCAATTATTTTTCTAACAGATACAGTTTTCTTTTTAATACAAGTTACAGTGCAAAGAAAAATTACCAGAAATTTGGAACTTTCTGTGTATGCTTTAAAATGTGTTTATATATCTAAGGTAACTTTTATAGATGCTAAATATTAAAATATTCATTCAAATTGTTAAGGTGGTAATAAGGGGAAAAGGAGTGCTAGGGAACCTAGCTCATTTAACTAGTCATTTTTCAATCTTGCCAACATGAGTGGTAGCCAATCAGATATATAATGCAAACATTTAAGGCTTAGGGATAAAAACACGGCAAAGGGGAACAAAACAAAACGTATCAAGCTTCTTCTTTGACCCCTTCCTAGAGCCCAGGCAGAGGCATAAAGGCAGCAATTCTAATCCATGTGGCCTGAGAACAAAAGGAGCCAAAGGGATGGAGAATAGTGGGCTATGGGCCTGGAGGCAGCTGAAGAGCCCCAGAACAAGAAATTTTAGACCTGGCATAACTGCAAAGGACACAGGGCTTCTGGGTGCATTGTGGGACTAAAGTGACATCATCCCCTGGGAAGGTCCATTTAAAGAAAAGACGAGTGACATGAATGAAAATGTCAGTGAGGGAACAGAACAAGTAAAATCAAAGATAAGAAGCAAGAAGAAAGACCTAGATATTGAGGAAGGGGTCTAGTTTATTTACTTAAGCTGCACAATAAGAAACTTGAATACCATAAGCATTGGGAGTTTTGTACGCTAATTTTACATGCAAAATTTAATGACCCACTGAGGAGCTAACCAGTTTTTCAGCAAGATAATGATATTGCCTAAATGTTCCTCTGTACAGAGCCTGTACCCAAAATAATCACCTTTCCCAGAGCATCCACTTAATCCTGTCTTTTAATACAAGAAAACTTTGGGGCATCAGACTATAAACTCTCTAGATTATTTCATGCATGATCTTTTATTGCCTTGAAGATGAGCACAGGAATGCTGATTTCTGTATTCAGTATTTTAATATCAGAGATTTTCTGATGGGATAGTCTGTTAGCTTGTCACAGGAGAGCAAATGCAATTCACATTGAGGACAAAGTCCCTGGTTCCTTCTGTACAACCCTGGATGACTTTGAGATGACCTCAGTTGCATTCTGTGCTTTTATAGCCTATGGACACCTTTTGCCCACCTATACTCTCCTACTACTTTTCATATTTCTATTTTTCCAATCACTGGCTGCTTTCTAGCTTAGAGATTTTTTTTTTCGCCCTGTGGGCAGGTCAGTGCCATAATCAATAAATTTTTACCATTGCTGTGTCTCTCTGCTGACTCTGTCTCAAGAGAACTAACTCAGACAAGAACTGCTCCTAAGAGGGGAAAAAAATCAGGGAGAATTAAGTTGAATTTAAGGCACTCATCATCTGAAAATCTCTCCTTGGCCAGAATCAAATGAACTATTTCCTTCCTCAAGGCACCTCCTCTTTTAATTTATCTCTTGTGCACAGAACTGTTCTATTTTTATCTACTCCTCAAAATTAAGTGGACTTTATTTCTAGAAATTAAATGGACTATAAGGAACTATCAGAAGGAGAAAGGCAAAAATAAAGTACAGGGTCAGCCAAAGGATGACTTGAAAAGATTGTGTGGAAGATAAAAGGAAGAGTTGGTAGTTTTGTAAAAGGGAATTGCAGAAAAGTGAGGACAAGCCAAGGAGCATAAAGCTGAATATTGCCCACTTGCTGCTGGAATTCAAGTCCCTATGGTTCTTGACAAGAATTTAAATGGGTAAGTCATTCATTTTGCTAAAGTAACATTCTATTTCCTTCCTGGGAATAGAATATAAAACAAGCTGCAAACACATATAAATTTTTTAAATGTCAAAGCAATTTCTTAGCCTGACAAAAACAACTTGCAAAGTTTTTGAGTTTACATAATTAGAACGGTCCAAACCTTTAGAACACAGTAAAGAACCAACACTGTTAAGGATAGAAGTGGACTTCTAGTGAAGAACATAATGTTTTATGCAGAAACATTGATTCATAATCATGGAAAACTAAATTCTACATAATGTTATAAACTGATGTCACTTCAATAGGTTTTTTTCATGAGTTTCCTTCGGAATTTGAATTTACAAGACAAATTTCAACAGAAAGACTTAGGTTCGTAAGAAGTAAAAGTCACACAACTGGGGTGAGGAGTCATACAACTGGAACATCCTATCTCTAATTCTGCCAACCTGCCAAAATCAATTTTGGGTTAATTTCCAGAGTTCTGTTGTACAAACAAATATTTCATTTGGGGAAACTGGAGTGGTAGCACAATTGTAGGGCATTTGCCTTGCACAGGGATGACCCAGGATGAATCCAAGTTTGATCCCTGGCATCCCATATGGTTCCCTAAAGCAGGAGCAATTGCTGAGAAAAGAGCCTGAAGTAACCCCTGAGAGCCACTGGGTGTGGCCCAAAAAACAAACCAACAAACAAAAAGATTTATTTGGTGATGAAAATTTACCTAGTCTTTATTTGTTAATGGAAAGGTCAATTTAAAAAAAAATCACCAAGAAAATATAGTAGAGTTGTATAAGACCTAGGTAGCTAAGGAAACTATTGTGTTATCCATTACTCTGAATATAGTTAATCAAAAATTGATTATTGTGTATTGGAGGAAAAGAAGGACTACAAGCATTCCTAATGTGAAAAGGTATATTATGAGGAGTTCCCATTATTACAGTGGCAAAAAAGAGAACAGGAGATGCTAAGGAAAGCAAAACTGCCTCTGCCTCCTTAAAAGAAAGAAGGAGCAATTCCCGGGTTCTACCACAGTTAGTCTGGCTCTATCAGTGATGCATTCAAGAGGAATGCATATGGATCCTTAATTATTTCCAGTTCTCTACTTGGTAAATAAATACCAGCTACATTTTGCAATAAAACTGGTAAACAGTTTATCTTTCTGTTTGCTCATAGTTAACAGTTTGCTTTTGATATTCCAGCTGGATCAGTGTTCAGAAATGGCGATTTGGAGACTCAAGACCTTTCACCTCACATTAATTTCTTTGTTTTTGACAATACTAGAAAAAAATGCTGCAAACAACATCCAGGATTCTAGTTGCAGAAAAATTAGCTGAGATATCCAAAGAAAATAATGAAAATGAAATGTCTCATGGAAAATGGTAAAGAAAAATGGTCATGATACCTATGTTGTTATTAAAAGTACCATTGAAAGTTTTGATTTTGAAACCTAGGGCTTTATTTGTTTGTTTTGGGGGAAACAGTGTTGATTGGGCTATAACCAATTATGCTAGAACTTTCTCTGGACTCCGTGTTTAAGAATCATACCTGGTGATATTCGAGTGACCATACATACTGCTGAGAATTGAACCAGAATCAATTGAATATGCAATAAGCTATTTACACCCTGTATCATCTCTCTGGCCACAATCCATGGCATTTTTTTTTTGCCTTATAAAAATACAATTAAAAAAAAGTCTTCTTAAAAAGAACTAGCTTTAAGTAAGGTTTTAATTTAAATATCTTAAGAGTCTAGTGTCAGATCACAATTTAAACTATCACTATATATATGGGGCATTTTAAGTTTTTCAAAAAGTAATTTCAAATAAGATCAGATTTTATTGTTCTTTATTGTTGGGGACACATCTGGCAGCACCCAGGGCTAATTTCTAGCTTGTTTTCAGGAAATGCTTCTGGTGAGACTCAGAGAAAAATATAGGAGGCCTGAAGTTGATGCATGCAGAGCAATCACCTTACCTGATTGCATTATCTCTCCCACCCCTAGTTAACAGATTAAAAATATAAAGCCAATAATACTTCTTTATTATATGTTTTGGAAAGTTGAAAAGCATGTTGATAAACTAATAATATTCCTTACTTCCCATTTATTTTTCTACTTTTGGTTATTTTCTCCCTCCCCTGGCCTGACCCTCCTGCCCTTCATCTTCCAGCTGAGTTGCAGAATTCACTGGACCATCGATTTAACCTCCTCACTCACCCCAATCCAAATAAATCACAGAATCTATTATAAATCTTTTTAAATTCTGCTTTGTGTGTATGTGATAAATCAATATATGCCAAAGAATTCTAAATAAACTACACTTAACTAACATCTTTCCACATTTCCCAGAGGATTTTAGTCACTCATCTGTTCAGATATGTCAGTATACATTACTTTGGCATAGCAGATAATTTGACCAAAAACTGGATTGACTTCTGATTAGCTTCTGATTTGAAAAGACAGTGAGGGGCCAGAGCTATAGCACAGAGGTAGGGCGTTTGCCTTGCACGCGGCTGACCCAGGACAAACCTAAATTCTAGCCCCGGCATCCTATATGGTCCCGCAAGCCAGGAGTGATTTCTGAGTAACTCCTGAGCATCACCTGGTGGGCCCAAAAACCAAAAACATACAAATAATAAAAAAAGTGAAATGTTTGGTGAGGTTCTAATGCATTGACAATTAAACTATTTCAATTATGTTTCAACTTGAACTACTGTCAGAGTGATCTGAGAACACTTCTAAAAATAAAAAAAACAAAACAGACAAAATAAATAACAGATTTCTGGAAACCACTTCAAAATTTCTAGTCCAACATTTCCATGTTGCCACTGAACCTGAGAACATGCATTGCTCACATCTTACATAATGTGATACCCTCATCCAGGGCTGGAGTCTATCTCAACCATTTTCTTCCTATATTTCCTCCATCCTGCACTGCCCCCTTCCTGCCCCCTCTCTGTACTGACTCCACTGACTGCACTGTTTCCACCCTCCACTGCCCACCCTCAGACTCTCCACTGCCTCCACTCTGCATGTCCTTCCCACACTGTCTCCTCCTTCTCCTGCCTCCAGGCTTCACTGTCCCACTGTTTCCACTTTTCCCTGCCTCCACCCAGCACGACTAATCCCACTCAGGATGCCTTGCATGGCCTCCACCCCGCCCTCCTCTCCATTAAACAGTGTTCTGGACACAAGCCCAACTGTCATTCAGGCGGCTGAAATCTATTTTTTAATCGCTGGAAGCAGATAAATATGAGTAAGAATTCAGAATTGCCTCCTCAAACCTTGCTTCCTTCACTGCCCTCAAGTCATTTGATTGCCTATTCCAGTCTCTAGGTGGCAGCAGAGTAATCGCTTCCATCTTCCCAAAGGAATGTCTATTCCAAAACAGCCACCAAAAATAAATAAATAAATAAATAAATAAATAAATAAAGTAAACAAACGAAAAAAACGGTCATAGCTCTGAGCAGGCCAACAGGCAATGTCACAGCTTAGAAGGCATAAAACGAGTTGTGTCTTGGGACCACTGAGGGACAGAAATCACATGCTCAGTACCACCTTATCATTACAACTCACTTTCCAAATAAATGGAGAGTTTGGGACTATTGCTATGGGTTGGAAGTTATTCTTTTCTTTGTACCTGCTATTTAATTGCACAAGAGATGCCACACTTTTCTTCTAAAAGAAAGAAACAGTGAAGAGGAGCATCAGAATTTAAGATCAGATCAGATACAGTTCCTCATCCTTTCTTCATTCTACTTCCTCGGCTGTCAAGTGGAGGCGACATAATTATTGGAATCTCAGGAAAGTTGTCTGTTTCCTTCTGGGTTCTCCACTTGTTCTATTGGCCACTTTCAAAGTTGCCAATCATGCATCGGAATTGCTTGGATAAAACAAAGATAAATTCGTTATTTTCCCAAGATTATATAAACTATTGTCTCCTGCATAGTGTTAGATAAAAACCATCATATTTGGCTTCTGTAAAACAAAGCTAAAATGCTTCATAAAAGTTGCTATTTACATTTCCTATCAATAAATATGAACCAACTCAGTTATTTATTAAGTATGTATTTTTTGGACCTTATATTTACATTGTAGCATCACATTAGATCCTATATTGGAGAGTTTCCTGAACAATAAATAGCAGTTTAGCATTTTCAGGGAATTAATTAGAAATGATTTGAGGCCCCAACTAAAATCTGGAATGGGGGGATGTTTCCCAATAATATCTATTTAAATAAAAACTACATGTAATTTTTAAATAAATTACCCTAGTTAAAGATCATGTATTACATAGTTGCTAATAATACATTTGTTCCAAGACCAATCCCACCACCAATGTAAAATTTCCTCCACCATTGTCCCTGGATTCCCACCCTTGGCAGCCACGAAATAATATATTTTATATAGCTTGTTTACAAGTAAGTTGTAATAAAGTTATTTTTTTAAGTAAAGCAATAAGAAAAATTGTGAAAATTAATGTATCTTGCAATGAGGTCATTAAGTCATCATCAGGAGGTTTGCTAAGCGATTTGTTGCTAGTTGATATTGTTATCTGTTTTGTTTCTGAGCATTAGGTGGCTTCAGATACATGTGGATCTCTAAATTGTGTTACTACAGAGATGACATTTCAGGTAATTTTAATGCTTGCTAAAATTTGAGAACCTCCAATACAGGAGCCTCAAGGAAGTATTAAACAAGATGCCTGCAATGCAAGGGAGGTTAGCCAAGAGTTCTAATAGTGATTTCATAAGGCTCTATGTCTAAAGTAACTGTGGGAGAAGTACTTGGGAAATCCAGGGAGGGAGAGCTCTTGCAATTAAAGGATGAGCAGAGAACATGATGGGAATAGAATATAGTAGAACAATACTGTGCCTATGCAAAAAAACCAAAAACCAAAAAACAAACTTGCCACACCAGAACCCTCCTATTGTTGTTGTTGTTGTTAATGTGGCTTTGTTTTTCTTTTCTTTTTTTTATTCTTCTTTTAAATTTAAATTCATAGCTTCTACATAGAGGCTCCTCCCAGATTTTTTTTTCCCAACAGAACCATAGAACATGAATCAGCTTTCTCTGCCTCATAAATTGAGAAAAAATAAAGTGGATGGTACCAGGGGCAAGCAGTCGCACAAACATTGAGTGGAAATAAAAATTGATCAGCCATAAACACCCAACCCAAAGTTAAGGACAATAGAATCAAGAGGGCCAAACTACAACAAGCTATACACAACGGGGATCTGTTCCACTAGCAGTCCAGGAGGCTAAGGGTGGAGACAGGGGAAGCATGCTGAGAACAGGGGCTGAGGAAGGGCAACACTAGTGGTGGGAATTGCCCTAATTCACTGTCACTATGTACCTTCAATGTAAGTGTGAAAGACTTGTAATTCACACTGATTTCAATAAAAATTATTAAAAAAATAAAGAATATAGCAGAACAAAGACTAGCAAAGTTTTGAAAAAAGAATTATGGTAGATTCTGGAAAGCTCTGGGTGATGAGCCAACAGGCTTAATTAAAGATGCTACAATATACAAATTTGGAACATTGTGCCAGGTAGTATTTTGCCCAGGGCAAATTTTTGTAAGATTTTTTAGAAGGAAAGTGACTCCAATTGACTTGTATTTTAGGAACATAACTCTAAGAACAAGATGAGAGATTTCACATGTAAGAATTTATATTAGGTACTATCTAGCAGCCTTTCTATCAGTGAGTCTATTTTCTAAATTAAGATCTTCAATGTTGCTTGAAAACAGCTGTATTGAAATAAAATTATCTTGTTTCAATGAGAAATCCTGTCAGTCTGATTGCATACTGGTGCATTGTTATATAATTATAAATAATTTGATTAAATTAATAAATGCTTGAGTGCTCTTTATTTGCTGTTACAAAACAAAATTAAATGGGATGGTACTTCTCCCAAGTTTCCTCATTAAAAAAATACATTTTCAGGTCAGTGGCCTAATGCTTTTATATTATCCAAAGTTCCAAATTCTGGTAAGATGATCTTCCCTGTTTACCAGTCAGTCCAGAACACTTATGTCATACAGGGATCCTCAAACTTTTTAAACAGGAGGCCAGTTCACTGTTCTACAGACTGTTGGAGGGCCACACTATAGTTTTGAAAAAAATATGAACAAATTCCTATGTGCAATGCACAAATCTTATTTTGAAGTAAAAAAATGGAACAAATAAAATAGTTAAAATGAAGTACAAGTAAAGTTAAATCAGCAAATGTACCAGTATTTCAATGGGAAATATTGGACTGCTTTTGGCTAAAGATATGGTCAATGTCTTGGTCCATAGTTGACAATATTAATCATAACAAGTGATGCAAATATGCATTAGTTAGTCTAGATCTGGTTGGATATTTTAAATGTTTCACTCTGGAAAAAATCTGTTCACAGGCATAAGTGCTGCCAAAGATGGTTGCCATTTTGAATGGTTGGGTCATAAGATTAGAATATGTTTCAGAGGAAAAAGCTGCTTGACTAGAATATGTTTTTCAAAAAGTCACAATTCTGTATCCTGTGAGCCAGATAAATGTCCTCGATGGACCACATGTTGCCTGGGGGCCATGGCTTAAGGACCCCCGAATGAGTTTCTTCACTGTTTATAAATTGAGTCTTTTTGGAATTTCCATATTGTCAATAGCACACAGAATTCTCTAGCAGCTCACTTTTCCATCACTGGCCAATAGAACACACATAATATTGTCTCTTTGCTAAATTCAATTCTCCCCAAAGACATTCTTCAGCTGGTAGGATCAGACAATTAAGCACAATATGAAGGATGAATAATATTTGATTAGCATAATGGAAGGGTTATAGGTACTTAAAATAGAATATAAATTGTATTTGGGGGACAAAAGTTAAACTGTGTTTATATAGTGTTAACTCAAAAAAAAATCTCAGCCAAACTATTCATTGGCTACTCTGTTTTGGGAGAAACTAGGCAGCTAGGTTTTTGAGCTATACTGGTCATTCTTAGAGGCTGATATTTATTCTGTGCTTAGGAATTGCTTCAAGGACATAGAGATCTCAGTGGATCATTGGTACTGGGGATCAAATCAGAACATCTGGCATCCAAAGCATGCATTCAGTCCATTGAGCTATTTTTCAACCCTGGTTTCTATTTGTTTATTCACATTTCAAATGGGAATAATCTTTAGGACAATAGTGAAATATTATTGTTGATATAAGAACAGGTAATAGTTCTAAAATGTGGCAAATAAATAGAAATTCCAGAAAAGGTATCCATATTTGTTAGTGATTTAATTAATAATAAAGTGACATCTAATAATTCAATTATATTTGTCTTATTCTAGATATTTAGAAAGTGAATGGGGTATAATTGTTCAGCAATTACTAACTGGAGAAATTAACTCTATGCAGTAGACACAAGAATTCTTAAAATATATACATATTTACTTTATTAAAAGTTTGTCCCAGGGGCAGAGGTAAAAAAAAATAAGTTTCTCCCACTCAGTGGGTGGCTCTTGTATCTTGGGCACTATTTTCTTTGAGGTTCAGAAGCTTCTCAGCTTAATATATTCCCATCTGTTTATCTCTGCTTCCACTTGTTTGGAGAATGCTGTTTCAGCCTTAATGATGTCTTTCGTCTCTATGTCATGGAGTGTTTTTCTATAAACCTATGGTTTCAGGTCTGATATCAAGGTCTTTAATTCATTTGGATGGTACCTTTGTACATGGTGTTAGCTGGAGGTCTGAGTTTGCTTTTTTGTGAGTGGCTAACCAGTTGTGCCACACCACCTGTTGAAGAGGCTTTCCTTGCTCCATTTAGGATTTCTTGCTCCTTTATCAAAAATTAGGTGATTGTGTGTCTGGGAAACATTCTCTGAGTATTCGAGCCTATTCCACTGATCTGAGGGTCTGTCTTTATTCCAATACCATGCTGTTTTGATAACTATTGCTTTGTACTACAGTTTAAAGTTGGGGAAAGTAATGCCTCCCATTTTTAGTTTTCCAAGGAGTGCTTTAGCTATTCGAGGATGTTTATTGTTCCAAATAAATGTCAAAGTGTTTGATTACTTCTTTAAAGGATGTCATAGCTATCTTTAGAGGAATCACATTAAAAATGTACAATGTTTTGCAGAGTATTGCCTTTTTTTTTTTTTTTTTGGTTTTTGGGCCACACCTGGCGGTGCTCAGGGGTTACTCCTGGCTGTCTGCTCAGAACTAGCTCCTGGCAGGCACGGGGGACCATATGGGACACCGGATTTTGAACCAACCACCTTAGGTCCTGGATCAGCTGCTTGCAAGGCAAATGCCGCTGTGCTATCTCTCCGGGCCCGAGTATTGCCATTTTAATGATGTTAATCCTATGAATCCATGAGCAGATTATGTGTTTCCATTTCCTAGTGTCTTCTCTTTTTTATTTAAGCAGAGTTTTATAGTTTTCTTTGTATAGGTCATTCACATATTTAGTCAAGTTGACTCCAAGATATTTGAGTGTGTGTAGTTCACATCTAATTTCAGAGACTTCTGGTCAGTGAAGGTAATTTGCAAAATTTCTATCCTCTTAATTTTATGAAGGTATGCTTTATGTGCTAGCATGTGATTTATCCTGGAGAATGACCCATGTACATTGGAGAAGAATGTGTATCCAGGTTTCAGGTTTCCGGGATGGATTGTCCTATATATATCTACTAGGCCTCTTTCTTCTATTTCTCTTTTCAGAACTAGTATATTTTTGTTGGGTTTCAGTCTGGTTGACCTGTGATGTGTTGACAGGGCCATGTTGAGGTCTCCCACAATTATTGTGTTATTACTGATGTCCTCTTTCAAATTTGTCAATAATTGTATTAAATAATATGCTGGTCTCTCATTGGGTGTGTATATGTTTAGTAGTGTGATTTCTTCATGTTACTAATATCCCTTGATTAGTATGAAGTGCCCATCTTTGTCCCTTACAACTTTTCTGAATCTAAAGTTTGTGTCATCTGATATGGCTACTCCAGCTTTTTTAAGCGTGTTGTTTGCTGAGATGATTTTCCTCCAGACTTTGATTTTGAGCCTATGTTTGTTCTGACTATACAGGTGTGTTTCTTATAGGAAGAAGAAGGTTGGATTGAGTTTTTTGATTCATTTAGCCACTCTGTGTCTCTTAACTGGTGCAGTTAGTCCATTGACATTGAGGGAGATGATTGTCATAGGGTTTAATGTCATCTTTGTATATAAGTTTGGATGGTCTTTTGGTCTATCTTGTCTTAAAGTAAATCCTTCAATTTTTCCGTTAAGACTGGTTTTTCATCTGTAAAGTTTCTGTGCTGTTGCTTATCCATGAAGCTATGTGTCATTTCTTCAAACCCGAACATGAGTGGGGCTGGGAACAGTAGTCTAAGTGAAGCCTCCATTTTATTCAGTCTTGTCACACTATCCCACCACTGTCTTCTGGCCTTGAGAGTTTCTTGTGACATGTCTGCTGTAAATTTTTTGGATGCTCCTTTGAATGTAATTTCCCTTTTTGATCTTGCTGCTTTCAGTATCCTATATCTGTCTGTAGGATTTGTCATTGTGATTGCATGTATCTTGGGGTCTTTTTCTTCAGGTCTCTTCTAGCTGGTACTCTTCTGGCATGCAGGATTTGATTGCATGCAGTCTTTAGCTCTGGGAGTTTCTCTGTGATGATGTCTTTGACTGTTGATTCTTCATATGGATCCCCTTCCTGGGCCTCTGGGACTCTAATAATTCTTATGTTGTTTCTTTTCAGTTTATCAAAGACTTCTATTTTCATCTATTCACATACCTTGAGTACTTTTTCTATTGTCTGATCGTTTTCCTTAAGATTTTTTTCCAATCTTCGTGTGAACACCTGTAGCAAGAAAAAATAGACATCTTTTACTTCATAGATAGTGCTGTATCTTGAAGCTTAGCAAATGTGTTTTATATCTGGCGGGGAATAGGTTAGATCTAGATTCAAAGCTGGTGTTTTGCATTGTTGTAGTATGTGATAAAATGGCAGAGCAGTCCTTCTTCTAGTTGGCTGCAAAATTATTTGGGGAAGATAGTGATTCCCCTTTGTTATTGCTGCTGCTCCTACTCTGGCTTGGCTTAAAACAATATCTTACCACCAGCCAACTTTCTGAGAAGAAATAAGAAGATTTCAGATTGTCCAAAAACTGTGTAGACTAGGCTCTTATCCCTTTAGATTCTTTGCCTTCGTGAACTATTAAATGCTAACCTTCCCTATTTGACAAGAGACCTGAATTTTCCATAGGCAGATAAGAAAGATGAGTTGACCTATCAAGGCCACATCATTAATGTTTCTGCCCTCTGGAAGCTACAAAAATATAAAAGGTCATTAAATATTTCTAACCACTATTATAAAAAATTTTCCCTTCTCTTAATGTGGAGTTGCTCCAAAGATTTGATATTCTTTACTTCTGAGGCAATCCTGCCCATGAAGCTCATGGAAAAATAGTAGATTGTGCTGGTTCATGCTTTGGCTTCAAGGCATTTATTTACCTTAGAAGGTTTATGGAGATGTTCCCAAGCTGTTTATTTCCCTCACCATTTCTTTTAAAATTTTCAATTCTTGTCATTTAAGTCACATGTTTACAATAGTGTTAACCTCTGTGCTTTTGTTGTATATAGTAACTTCATCTCTCCACCATCAGAGTACCCAAGATCTTCAACCACTGTATCTTACCACCTCATCAATCATCTCTTTCTCTCCCTCCACTCTTCAGTAATCTGAGTTTTATAATCCAGGGTCAAGAATTTGTTAGAATTTGATACTGTTTATTCCCTTTTTTATTGCTCTCTATATAATACAAATGGACAAGTTCATTTAGTATTTGTCCTCTAACTTATTTTGATTAAAATGATTACTTATTTTGATTAAAATGATTACTTATTTTGATTAAAAAGATTAAAATGGCTACAGTATTCTATTTGACTGTTTTTAGTTTTGTTTTGTTTTTAGGACATATGTGGCAGAACTCAAGGGTAATCCTTGGTTTTCTACTCAAAAATTATTTTTGTGATGCTCAGAGGACAATATGGGATGCTTGGAATTGAACCCAGATGGTTGCACATAAGACAAGAGCACTACCCCCAATACAGTCATGCCAACCTAAGCATTGAATGGTTAAGGCCTTCTAAGCAAACCAGTTTGATCATAAAATATTATGATTTCTGAAGCAAAATCATCCTGAGAAGTAAATCTTTAATAATAATAGCAAAAGTTAAGTCTCTAGTAAAATGTTAGTAAACAGCTCTTTGATTTTTCAAATAATCTGATTCTAATTTTAGTTTTTGATAATTAAATCCCAAGACTAAGCATTAATTTAGAAATTATGCTGAGATTTAAAGTGCTGGCTTAAAAATATTTATCATCTATTAAAGAAAGGAGGTTTTAAAATGTGTGGGTGTGTGATGGAGAGTTTTGCCAATCTCTCTGAAATGCCTATGATCATACCACCAAGAACACACTTGATTTATCTAAATAAATCATTACTGATTCCATATATACCTAACAATTCTCCATATACATAACATTTTACCCTTGGCCAATTTACTGGCTTCCGAGTCAGTTTAGAGATACTGGTTATAAACTGAGCCTGATTTTTAGAAGGTTCTACTATCATTTCCAAAGTCTTACCAAAGTAATTGTTCCAAGTTCTTCCCCAGGAAATAGGAATCCTTCTGCTTATTATTCTACTACTGATATCTTTGCACCCAATGACATTTAATTTTTCTCTCAGTAGACAGCCCAAAGCTGTCTACATTTTGACTAGACTTTGGTAAAAACTAAATTTCCAAGATACACATAAATGACCAATTTTTATTTGAGACTGCACTAAATTAACAATAAGTATTGTCACACATTTAAAATTATCATATGTTTAAAACTGAAAACAAAACTTTTTCCTTTCTATTAATTTTAATATCTAACGTCAACAAAAAAAGCCTAATAAATTTGAGGACAACATTGGAGGTGGGAATGCCACTGATTCAATGTCAATATGTACCTAAAAAATTACTGTGAAAAATTTGTAATCCACTTTGGTCAAAATAAAAATAAAAATAATGCATTTTGATGTGTATGAACTATGTAGATCTCAATAACAAGATACTGCACATATAATTAAACAATTTTTAATGCGTAAATTTCAAGCACATAAAATAAGATGGTAGGATATCCCTTATGTACCTATCACCTAACTTCAATCATTTACATCACATAAATAAATTTGTTTAATCTGTACCAGCTTCTCTCTTATCATCAAGAGTTAAAAACATCTGAAAAATAAATTGTAAGATACATTAACAAATGATAAATTTTTATTAACGGGGCGGGGGGGGGAAATTTTTATTAACATGAATGAAACTTATTTTTAATATATGCCGCTTAATTTAAATTTAATTACCTTTATTTTTAAGAATGAGGAAGGACTTATTTTCAAATAATATTTGAGCGAAAGATTGAGTGGATGCCACTAATAGAAACTGATTTTGTGAGAGAATTATTTACTAGGAAACACTATTTAAACGAATAAAAATATTTTAGGTAACAAAACCATAAATTTATATCTTGTGGATCCCTATCTGAAAACCATAACTTAAGAAGGACAGTGTACTAATAAACTATATTCTAGTTCACCATAGAAAAGAGAGTTTCTAAAATTCACTTTATTTGGTAGGTAGGTGAACATAGTTAGCATATCTTATTTTTATTAAAGTTGAAACATTGAAAGAAAACTATCTCCTGTTACTGAATTAATGTCCATAAAAATAAAAAATATTAATTTAACTATATACATTTAAAATATTATTATAACTTATTTCAGTATAAATTAAATATAGGACATAATAAAATCTTTTCCAGATACTAACTGTTGTTTTGCTGGTAGTAATTTTGTGCGTGGTGTCAATTGCAGTCATGCAAGATAAATATCTTAATCCATTTACTTTCTTTCTGGCACCAGAAATTAATTATTTCTTAAAGAAGAAGCCACCAAACTCTATATTTATAAAGAGTAATAGTTGATGTAGTAATTACAATAAGGACCAGATTAAGAGTACAGTAGGTAGGGCACTTGCCTTGCACACAACTGACCCAGGTTCAATCCTTGGCATATGTTTCCTTAAGCACTACCAAGAATAATTCCTGAGTGCTGACCTAGGAGTAATTCCAAGCATCTTTGAATATAATCCAAAACTAAGACTAACATCACAATGTAAAACACCATTTATATCTAATATAAAGGATTATAGAGGTGCTGATTATTTTTAATAAAAATGTTCCACAAGTTGAACTCTCCAGAAAAGAGAGAAAAGTTATTAAGGATTAGCAAAAAGAAACTTGTTTCAGAGCATTTATGTTATCATTTCTAGAACTTGCAAATAGCTTAGTATGGGTGGCCCCATCATGTTGTTGAAGGCCTATCAACCAGGCAAGTATGTTATAGCAAGGACTGCTCTCAAAGACCAGTGCTGAGAGGACTCTAAAATCAGAGATTGTAGTACTCCTGTCCTTTCCAACAAATTGGAGCTCAGTTTTGGGATAGATTGCCATTACTTTGAATATAAAAATTATGAAAAGGAATTGGTTGTAGACAGTTTGCTGAACAGTCATACAATGTGGAATTAAGAAGGGCTTCAGAACATGCAGCCATTTAAAATTAATTTCCAGTTCTACCTTTTAGCATTTGTATAACATTAGACAAAACTCTTCAATTATCTGCATTTTCTCCTTTACATGTCAAATTCAGGCTTTAAATTATTATATTATAGGACGCATGCCTACACTAGAACCCTTGTTAGTATTTTTTAAAATAAGTGCCATCCTAGGTACAGTGCAAAGACCAAGAACACCAACCACAGAAGATGGATTAAAATGACACTGCGGGAACAGAACTCCTGAACTACAAAGACTGACGTCATCATAAGTCCCAACCCTGAATCTGTGCAGACACTGAGATCTCTAGACACAGAGGTCTGATTGTAACATCCAGAACAGAACAAAAGTCTCCCAAACACGACAAAAGACCACCGGGAGAGTAAATGATCCTGAACAGAGTCTATAGTTGATCCCATGACAATATACTCCAAGGACGGAGAAACCCATAACTCTTAGGCCAAGTGAATTCCTTCTCGAATGACCTTAATATTTACTGTGCCAGGGCAGGTGGGAAAAAAATTAGCACAAAACATGGTTTACTTTTTATATATTATTTTTTACCTTCATTTATTATTATTATTATTATTATTATTATTATTATTATTATTATTATTATTATTTTACTTACCTAACTATTTTTGGTCGATTTCTCTGTTTGGGTGTGGTTATTGAAGCTATTGTCCCCAGATATACCTATTTTTTTCTCTTCTTTCTTTATGGGCTATGTCATGTTTCTTATCTCAAGACCATGGCGGTTTTTGTTTTTTGTTTTTTTGTGTTTTTTGTTTGTTTTTTTTGTTTTTTTTTGTGTTATGTTTGTTTGTTTGTTTGTTTTGTTTGTTCTGTTTTTTTTCTTTTTTTCTTTTTTTTTTTTGTACTGACGGAATGTTTCATTTTCTTTTTCCTCCTTCACCCTTCAAATTGATGATAAGAGCCTCTAGAAGGACTCTGCCCACTTTCGGAGTATTAGACTTTTACACCAGTTTACTACTTTTCTCTTCTTCAAACCAAACCACGCAAATTTAACTAGCTAGGCCTGCCTCCCAGTTAGAGGGGGAAATTAGGGAGGCACCTAGACCAATCAGATGCAAGACTACTATGTAGTAGGATAGGTACATAGGGGACCACACAATCTAGCAGCCCTGTGGGTGAGGGAAGAGGATACTGGAGATAGGACAAAAACGGAGGTGTAGGGAAGAAAATTTGGTGATGGGAACCCCCCCAGATGTTATGTAAATATTTAACTAAAATATTATTGTCAATAACATGTAAACCACTATGATCAAAATAAAAATTATATTAAAAATAATAATTTTAATTGTGACTAATGGGAATTACAAGTCTTTCACAGTTATACTTAAGGTACATAGTGACAGTGAATTAGGGTCATTCCCACCACCAGTGTTGTCCTCCCTCCATCCCTGTTCCCAGCATGCATCCCATATCTCCCCACTTTGCCCCCTGGATTGCTAGTATAACAGGTTCCCATTGTGTATAACTTGTTGTAGATTGGTTATCTTGATTCTGTTATCGTTGACTTTGCGTTTGGTGTTTATGTCTGATCACTTTTTATTTCCACTCAATGTTCATGCTCCGTGTACCATCCACTTTTTTCCCTTAATTTATGAGGCAGAACAAGATGATTAAAGTTCTGTGGTTCTCTTGAGAATAAAAGGAAGCTGGGAGGAGTATGTTTACAGATAAACATATCAATTTAGAAGAAAAAAAGGGGGAATAAAGGAAAAATAAACCAAACCAATACAAGCAATGACAAAAAAACACAACAGTACCAAAAACAACAACAACAACCAGAAAAAAAAAGGGAATAAGGTCTATTGTGGCAAGGTTTTATAGTTTGTTTTTTTTTTAGTTTGTTTTGCATAGGCAACAATAAGTATTGGGGAAATTTGAAAGGGAATTTTCTTGGCCTAAGATCTACAGGGTTCGAGAGGGCCCAAGGGGAGAGCGCCGGGGTCACCAATTTGCCGCCACAGCCTAGGCGCCCCTGGGAGGCTATGAGTAAGGGGGAGTTGCTACAGAGGGTCCAGAGGGAGCACACGGGGGTCGCCAATTTGACTCCACAGCCTAGACATCCCTGGGGGACCTGGAGTAAGGGGGAATGAGTCCATAGGACTCGAAGTGAGCGGGAGTCACCAATTCGTCACCAAATTAAGATAACAATGAGGTACCACCTTACACCAGTGAGGATGGCTGTGTTGAGGTCTCCCACAATTATTGTGTTATTATTGATGTCTTCATTCAGATTTGTCAGTAATTGTATTAGATAATTTGCTGGTCTCTCATTGGGTGCATATGTGTTTAATTGTCTGATTTCTTTCTGTTGCACGTATCCCTTGATCAGTACATAGTGTCTATCTTTGTCCCTTACAACTTTTCTGAGTATAAAGTTGGTGTCATCAGATATTAATATGGCCACCCCAGCTTTTTTAAGTGTGTTGTTTGATTGGATGATTTTCTCCAGCCTTTGATTTTGAGTCTATGTTTGTTCTGACTATTCAGGTGTGTTTCTTTTAGGCAGCAGAAGGTTGGATTCATCTTTTTGTCCCATTTTGCCACTCTGTGTCTTTTAATTGGTGAATTTAGTCCATTGACATTGAGGGAGATGATTGTCATAGGATTTAATGTCATCTTTGTAGATAAGTTTGCTGTGTTTGTTGGTCTCTCTTGTCTTAAAGTAGACCTTTCAGTTTTTCTTTTAAGACTGGTTTTTCATCTGTGAAGTTTCTGAGCTGTTGTTTATCCGTGAAGCTATGTATCCTTCCTTCAAACCTGAACGCAAGTCGGGCTGGGTGCAGTATTCTCGGTGAGGCATTCATTTCATTCAGTCTTGTCACAATATCCCACCACTGTCTTCTGGCCTTGAGAGTTTCTTGTACCATGTCTGCTGTAAGTCTTAGGGATGCTCCTTTGAATGCAATTTCCCTTTTATATCTTGCTGCTTTCAGTATTCTATCTCTATCTCTGGGATTTGTCATTGTAATGAAGATGTGTCTTGGAATGTTTTTCTTTGAATCTCTTTTAGCTGGTACTCTTCTGGCATGCAGGATTTTGTTGCATGTAGTCTTTTTTTTTTTTTTTTTTTTTGCATGTAGTCTTTAACTCTGGAAGTATCTCTTTGATGATGTCTTTGACAGTTGATTCTTCCTGGAGATCTCCTACCTGGGCCTCTGGGCCTCTGATTATTCTTATGTTGTTTCTGTTGAGTTTATCAAAGACTTCTATTTTCATCTGTTCGCATTCCTTGAGTACTTTTTCCATTGCTTGATCATTTGTCCTAAGGTTCTTTTCCAGTTTCTTCTGCTGTGTTGAATTTTTCTGCATCTCATCTTCCAGTACTCTGATTTTCTCCTCCATTGCTGTTACCCTGCTGTCGAGGCCATCCACTGAGGTTTTCAGTTGAGCTACCATGTTTTTCAGATCTGCTATTTCAGTTTGGAGTTTTCTGATTTCTGTCTTTGTGTTCTGTTCAGATCGATCTATGCTTTCTTTAAGTTCTACAAACATCTTCCATATTTCTATTTCCGAGAGGTTAATCAGATAGTTGAAATTTTTTAGGTCATCCAAGCTATCGTCTTCATTCTCTGTGCATGGTGTTTGCCTGCGAGTTTTCCCCATTGTCACGCTAGTAGTGTGGTTTCTCCTGCAATATGTGGTGGGGTTTATTGGTTAAAAAGAGTGCACGGCCATGAAGCGAAGCAGAGCCACGCTCTTCTGGGGCCTCTAGGTGACAGTTTTTGGGGGTTCACTTCCCAGGGCTCTGAGGAGAGCTTCAAGAATTCAGGAAAGACAGAGAAGCACAGGAAAGGGCTCCCTTCAGCTCCTCAGTTTCCTCAGAAGAAGCACAGCAGGGCAGAGACTCCGCAGGTAGAGCAATCAGCATTCCACCTGGCAACCTCCACAGCCAGCCATTTCTTACCCACTCACTCTCTCGCTGGGTAGCTTCAGAATGCAGTTTTTTGCGGGTTTTCTTCCCAGGGCTCTGAGGAGAGCTTCACGAACTCAGGAAAGACAGAGAAGCACAGGACAGGGCTGCCTTCAGGTCCTCAGTTTCTCTCCTTTTTCTTCTTCTACCATTTCTTTCTCATTATTATCAATTCAATTTGTGTCAAAAACACATTGCTACTTTCTCTTTAGGAGAGGAAATTTGATACATAAGATGCAGTGGACAATACTACATAGGGTAACCACCTACTTAGATAGGCCTCACTAACACATTATTTAGTACTCAAAATGTGAAACCTATGTATATCCTAAATTGCTCCAGTCATCACCTAATCCTGAAACTCTCATTCAGGAAGGCCCAACCCCATCACTAACAAAATTCCTAGAAAATTAGAAAACCTCCCAACTTCGACATATCAGCCCAATCTCTCTTAGTTGATTTATTAGTTTCTTTATCTTACTTTTTACTATATTTACCTAATTTTCTGTTTTCCTCTTATTTCTTGCTTTCTTCTCGTCTGTTTCTCAAGCTATACCTAAGCTAACTATTATATATTTCTATGTGGGCATGAGCACACAGAGAGAGGACTCCTCCATGAGAGCCAAACCTAAATTGTAAACAACCCATGCCTAGAGTGTATATATAGCACCTCCTATATACTATCCCCTCCTCCCTTCAGAAATCCTACTATCCCTTCACCCTCAGCCCCAACCTGATATCCCACATTATTAAAGCTCTTTACCCCTAGTTCTTAACCCATTAGGTATCAAGACCAACTTCCTACCCCAATAAGCCATTACCCATCACCCAAGTAAAGGACCCCACTCAAACCCACACCTTGTCCCCTGCAAGAAACTACACCACCTCTACTGACTCATACTATGTGGCCCTCCTCACCTCCCCCAAACATGGACTGTTGTTTGATATGGGACTCAGCTCCAGAAGGATTCCCAGTGCAAGAACTCTACCCAAGATCTCTCTGCGGCAAATTTTATTGCAATCTCAAGAAGACCAGGTTGTGCAATGAAAATGTGCCCTGGATCCCACACCCCACAAGAAAATCTCAAAAGACAAAGAGGAAGTCTATATTTTCTGTATAAGTTTAAGAACTATATAATACTACCTCTTAACCTGTTTATCCCCAAATGTAAGGTAGTCTCCTGTATCACATTGTTCCCATAGTTACTTTTTTTAACTCATTATTTAAAATGTTTTTCTATATATGTGAGAATGTATACATATATATTATTGTTTTTTTGGTTCTTTTTACTTCACTTCCTCAACTTCACCTCTTTTGGTTCTGCTTGGTACAAAAACCTACAATAAAAAGTCTTGCTTGGGATAATAGCTCAGGTCAAAACCAGGGCACAGAAAGGATGGAGCCTGACACTCCCACTACCAAATGCATCAGCAATATAATATAGTACCATTTCTTCCTGCAAAGGATACTAAAAAAGGAGAAATCTTACATATAGAAACAATCTCTTATCTACTAGGGATAAGAACTCATACTTTTTTCCAATACAGGGGAACCTCCCACCTTGAACATATGTCATGTGGATCCACCTTAAACTCCAGGTTATTAGACAATGATTGTCAAACCCAGTACCCTATATCCCAAACATAGAACCTACACAGTTCTTCACAACAGCTTCAGGAATCAAACTTACTCTGGGACATTATTAATACTGCTCTGACACCAAACATGTGCCAGTTTTGACATGATATACTGACAATGAGGAAATGGCAACAATTTGATCTAAGAGTAAGTTGTCTTACATCACCATCTAACAATAGAATTAAGTCAGAAGACTTCTCATCCTTTGATCTGTGCAAAAGCCAAGATCGTTATCTACAGAAGACTGACTGACAACCATGACTGGACAAACTTATACTGAGATCAATAAAAAAGCCCTAGTCTAGGCTTTGGCCTATGACCTGTAACACAACCAAGATCTCTAATTCCAGAGTTCTGACTGAGACAACTGAAACTGAACAGGTCTTCTGAAAAATAATCCTAGGCTTCATCCTAGGATCAGTGCAAAAACCAAGACCACCAACTACAAAAGACTCATTAAAACAACAGTGACGGCACTCCACATGCCAGGATTTCTGGGTGTTTGACTGGTATATGGGGGGCTCTGGGCAGGACAGCTAGCCACAGGTCCCCTGGGCTGAACTCCTAGTCCAGGGGGCCAAGATCCCCCCAAACCTGGTGGGTCTTCAGGGCCACGCCTGGTTAATCGGGCCCTGGGGGGAGGCGGGGGAGAAATCCCGCCCTTTGCATCCCAAAACTGCAGAGGCACGGCTGGGCTCAGACCACTCCACATGCCAGGATTTCTGGGTGTTTGACTGGTATGTGGGGGGCTCTGGGCAGGACAGCTAGCCACAGGTCCCCTGGGCTGAACTCCTAGTCCAGGGGGCCAAGATCCCCCCAAACCTGGTGGGTCTTCAGGGCCACGCCTGGTTAATCGGGCCCTGGGGGGAGGCGGGGGAGAAATCCCGCCCTTTGCATCCCAAAACTGCAGAGGCACGGCTGGGCTCAGACCACTCCACATGCCAGGATTTCTGGGTGTTTGACTGGTATGTGGGGGGCTCTGGGCAGGACAGCTAGCCACAGGTCCCCTGGGCTGAACTCCTAGTCCAGGGGGCCAAGATCCCCCCAAACCTGGTGGGTCTTCAGGGCCACGCCTGGTTAATCGGGCCCTGGGGGGAGGCGGGGGAGAAATCCCGCCCTTTGCATCCCAAAACTGCAGAGGCACGGCTGGGCTCAGACCACTCCACATGCCAGGATTTCTGGGTGTTTGACTGGTATGTGGGGGGCTCTGGGCAGGACAGCTAGCCACAGGTCCCCTGGGCTGAACTCCTAGTCCAGGGGGCCAAGATCCCCCCAAACCTGGTGGGTCTTCAGGGCCACGCCTGGTTAATCGGGCCCTGGGGGGAGGCGGGGGAGAAATCCCGCCCTTTGCATCCCAAAACTGCAGAGGCACGGCTGGGCTCAGACCACACCACATGCCAGGATTTCTGGGTGTTTGACTGGTATGTGGGGGGCTCTGGGCAGGACAGCTAGCCACAGGTCCCCTGGGCTGAACTCCTAGTCCAGGGGGCCAAGATCCCCCCAAACCTGGTGGGTCTTCAGGGCCACGCCTGGTTAATCGGGCCCTGGGGGGAGGCGGGGGAGAAATCCCGCCCTTTGCATCCCAAAACTGCAGAACCGCGCGGGGGCTAGCGCCCCAGCGCGTACTTCATATATTAAGTGCATTCCTACTGTTATGTTACTTTTTACGTATCCAGAATCTTTATTATGTATCGTGCCCTTTCCCACATCCCTACAAAGCTCTTTTTTATTCCTTTACTCTCTATCCCCCCCAAACATCTCTAATCTACATTACTCTTTTTAATCAGTAGTGTACAAGCGTTATCACAGACCAAAGCCGTGCATTGTGTGTAACAACCCCAAACTGTTTCAAGATACATAAAATGGACACGTATTTCTTTAGAATATTTTGGGTTTTTTTTCTCTGACAGCTATAATTCTTACTAAATGTTGTCTTATATAGTGACGATTCTAACCGCTTTTCTTCTTCTCTTTTTGAGCAGTTTAACAAGGAATCTTAGAGAAAGAGTCCCCCAGATTAATGCTTATGATTGAACCATAATTGTTCTTATCACCCCCTTATGGGCCAAGAACACCACGTGGCATTGCTCCTTTTTTGCATAGGCACATTAAAATGGGAAAATACTATACATATAAATAAGATCCTATCTAATAGAGATTGGTACAGACTAATCTTATAGTGCAAAGGGACCTTACACCCTGAACATTGACATAACGACCTGGCACAGACCTCAGAAGAAAGGACATTCCCCTGAACCAGGGAAGCCATCCACAAAACATCCAGGCTGGTCTATAGCATCACCTGGAAGCAATCCTCTACCAAGGAAGACTCTACACTGTTTAGACATTGTCCTGCTCAAAAGAGACTTCCATTAACACTGAGAAGACTTAACAACAACAACGATTTGCTTACAGGACAGGGCTCCCTGCATTGCCCTTTGATTGTAAGGTGAAACCAGAGGACGCTCCACATCCTGACTTCAATGTTGGATATACAGATTCCAGGATCTTAAATACAGAAGCTTGATACCAACAACAGAGACTGTGTAAAAAATATAAGTGTGTTGGCACTACAGACAATGTCTTGGATTGGACGATCTAGCTTGCCTGGAGCCTAGAGTTGGTCTTGTGCCAGGAACCTTCAGGGGTCGGGTCTTTTTGTATTTAGGCCAAGGTTATTTCTTTCCATGTCCCTCATATTTTGGTGGGCCTATGCAAACAACAATTGCCACTCTAACACCATTTTTGCTGTGCTCCTTTGACTCTAATCCTTAAAAAGAACCCAGTTAAGATTTGAGGTCAACTTAAGCTAATATGCATGAATATGGAAATGTAAAAAAAAATGCTATGCCTGTAATGTTTAAGGAGTTATGTAAGTTTTATGGCTTTAGATTGCCTTGTGTGCTGTTAAGAAATATTATAGTGTGTTACAATCTTAATGTTCTTTGGATGAAATTTCAAAGTTGGGATATCAGCAAGGGGACTTCTGAGAATTATGTTATGTATTGTCCTTCCACTGTAACTTTACCTTGTCCTCTTTCTTTGCATCCTTGTTCTCATAATTACAAATAAAATATTAAAAAAAAAAAAACAACAGTGATGGAACAGAACTTCTAGAACTGTAAAGAAAGACTTTATTGTAGGCTCAATTCTTTGACCTGTGCATATACCAAGATCTCTAGATACAAAGGTCTGATTTTATCATCCATGAAAGAACAGAAGTTTTCCATACACCACTAAAGGACCTAGGGGAGAGTAAATGAATATGTATGGAGTCTGTAGTTATTCCCATGACAGTATACTTAAAGGGCGGAGAAACCTTGTATCTCATTTTTTGGCCACACCCATTTGATGCTCAGGCGTTACTCCTGGCTAAGCACTCAGAAATCGCCCCTGGCTTGGGGGGACCATATGGGACCAGGAGATTGAACCTTCCTTGGCTAGCGCTTGCAAGGCAGACACCTTAACTCTAGCACCACCTCTCCGGCCCCTAAACCCTGTATCTCTTAGGCTAAGGTAATTCCCTATCTAATTTCCCCAATATTTACTGTGCGTATCCAGAAAGAAAAAAAAAGGCAGCAAAAAATAATTTTGGCGGGGGCTTATTATTGTTGTTTTTAATTGTGTACTTTTTTGTTTTTATTTCAGAACCATGTTTATTGTGTGGTGGTTGTCTTTATTGCTGTGGTGATTTTTTGTTTGATTTTTTGTATTGTTGCCTTTCTCTTCCCTTTTCCCTTTCTTCTCTCAAATTAATATGTATAGCCTCTAGAATGACTCCTTCCAGTTTTTGCCTGTTTGACTTTTTACCACATTTTATTTTTTTCTCTTTTTCTCTTTCCTTCAAACAGAACCACAAGAACTTGAACCATCTTGTTCTACCTCTCAAATTGAGGAAGAAATAATGGAGGCTACCAAGACGAAACAGTTGAATGATCATTAAATAGTAATACAAATGATTGGACTTAAACACCAAACCCTAAGCCAATGACAACAGAATTGATACCCAATCTACAACAAGCTAGACACGGAGGATACCTACCACTTATACTAGCAGCCTGAGGGGTAAGGGAGGAAAATATGGGATACATGCTGGTAATGGGGGTGGAGGGAGGACAACTTTGGTGATGGAAAGTCCCCTGATTCAATGTCAATATGTACCTAAAATATTACTGTGAAAGATTTGTAACCCACTTTGGTAAAAATAAAAATATTATTATTTAAAAAAATAAGATATACAGGGTTTCTTCACTCTTGAAGCATACTGTCATGGAAACAACTACAGGCTCTGGACATGCTCATTGTCAAAACCCAAGGTTATTTTTATGGTGCCAGGAAACTGTCTGCTCTGTTGTGGTTGATAAAATCATTCTTCTGTAATTAGAGATCTTGGTATTTGTACAAGTCATAGAACAAAGTCTAGGTTAGAGTCTTTCTTTATGGTTCTAGAAGTTCTGCTCTGTCATGTTGTTGTAGTCAGTCTTCCATAATTAGTAATCTTGGTTTTAGCACAGATTCTAGAACAAAGCCTAGGATAGAGTCTTCCTTACGGTTCCAGAAGTTCTACTCAGTCATGGTTGTCGAAGTCAGACTTCTGGAATTATAGATCTTGGTTTTTGTACAAAATCTAGGCTGGGGTCTTTTTTATTGGTTGCAGAAAGAGTTCTGCTCAGTTGCAGTTGTCAAAGTCTTGTAATTAGTGATCTTGGTTTTTGCACAGATTCAAGGATGGACTGTCTTCTGATTTCATCATATTGTTAAGTGATGAGGTATGGCAATCTGTTCTTAGATTAAGTTGTTGCTGTTTCATCATCGTCAGTGTGTCATGTCTACCTGGCGCAAGATGGTGGTGCCAGAATAATATTAGGATCTTCTCAGGGGGATTTGATTTCTGGTGCTGTTGCAGGGAACAGTGTTGGTTCAACGGTTGGGATCTGGGGTTTCAGGCTGGATGGTTATTGCAGATCACATGGAGTCTAAGTTGAGTCCCTATGAAAAATGTTCAGGGTGTAATGTGTCCCTGTATTATAAAATTTATGGGTTTTAAGCTTTTGTTAGTAGTTTTAAAGTACACAGTTCTCACATCCTACTACCTTGAAAGTACCCACAATTCTCCATACTGTTCTTATGTTACTTCCAGTCCTCTCTTCATCTCTTTCTTTATTCGATACCATCTTTGTTTAATAATTCCAATTTTATAGTATAGATCCGAGGTTTTTTATTTAAATAAAAAATACTACCTATATCCTTTTTTTTGTTTTATGTCCCACTAGAAGTTAGATAACAATAATTTTTGTCCCTCTGATTTATTTCACTTAACTTGATACTTTCAAGTATTATTCATGTGTTATCAAAATGTATGATGTCGTCTTTTCTTACTACTGCATGGCATACCATTGTAAATATACACCACACATCTTTATTTATGAATCTATTATTGAATAGAAAACATCATGTTCTGGCTATTATTTGTGATTTGTAATAAAAGACAACTGTGCATACACATTTTCAAATTTAATGTTTGCCCATCTTTTGGGATAGATTACAAGAGTGTGTTAAATATAAACTTAATTTTATTCTTTGTTAAATCTTATACTATTCCCAAAACTAGGAAAATTTTTAACAAAAATAAACAAAGCTTTCTTTTCATCAAATCTCTTCCAATTCTGCTTCCAGTATTTTTAATATATGCCATCCTCACGGATATGAGATGATTCTATTTTATATTTAGTTGCATTTACCTAATAATAAGCAATAATAATTACCTTTTTGTATTGGTCATTCCTAAGGCTTCTTAATGGAAGTGTCTGCTAATCTCCTTTTAATAAGGGTCATGACCAGAATTGTTTGACTGACATTTGTTCCCATAATAGAAGTTATCATTAATATTATTCCCTAGATGGAAATCTTGTAAACACCTTATAAGTAATTGTCTTGAAAAGCAAGAGTGGAATAGGAATGTATATCATTTTGAGAAACAAAAAAGCTACTTCCCTTTAAATCTGGAGTCAATAATAGCTTTTTGGATCTGGGAACCACATATTATTTCTCAACCTTCAATTACTCCATAACTTTCCTTTTAGCCACAACTCCTATATCACAACTTCTCTTCACTCACCATTTCTATGCATAAAACATGTGTATAACAATTACGATTATATATAGGACCTTTGATGAAAAATGGCATCTTTCAGTGATTACTGACTCACTTAATACAGACAAATTTATCAGAGAAGAAAAAGTGGAAAGTAAGAGGAAGATGAACCAAAGGAAAAGAGGTATAAAAATGAATATAGAAAAATAAAAAGTTGAAAAATTATATTTACACTGTTGCTAATTCTTGTCCTGGTCTGTGTAATCTCTACAAAATTCTAGGCTAAGTAATAAGCTGCTGTAACTTTATAGTCTTCACATAACATTTAAAATAACTCATATTTATCACTGACTTCCACTATACCAAACCTCAAAGAAGAGTCTTTTTCCCTTATCAAGTTTGCAGTAGAAGAAGAGAATTTACCTCCTACATACTTCATACTTAGATTCAGCTGAGCCTAGATGGTTATTTCTTCATGTACCTATCTCTGACCAATGATACAAATATACCCACTTCTATAAGACTAAGAACATATATAGGGTTCCTATTTGTGTGACACCAATTTATTGAAAATAAAATAACTTTTGTCTAGGATTGAGTGAAATTTGTGAATGGACAGAGCTTTTGAACTAGATTTAGTGATGGGCTGCCATTGTTTGGAATGAGAGCTGCGGCAAGATTAATAGCCACAATGTTATCAAGAAAACACTGGATTCCTGAAGTCTATTAAATTTGTCACTTAATGGCACAACTTTTAAGATGTTTATTGGATCTGGGGTTAATAGTGAATTCATTTTCTACTGATTGATAATGACACTTGCTTTGGTTGTGTGTTTCTTTTTGAGACTTACACAGTGGTGGTTAGGGGTTACTTCCTGGCTCTGCACTCAGTAATCATTCCTGTTGGACTCTGGGGATCATATAGGATTCCTGGGATGCTGGGGATCAAACCAAAGTCAGCAGCATGCAAGGCAAATACCCTACCTATTGTACTATAGCTCTAACCCCGCATTTTTAACCACGGTTCTCTCCCTAAAGGTTGCCATATATGATAATATTTAAAAATTAATGAGCATTACTATAATCAAGAAGAGCATAAGATTAGGAGGTTTTTAAATTTCAAGGAATATTGCATTGGCATTTTCAAAATATTTAAAGCAGGTCCCACAGGAGCTGCCTGAGACTGGATTTCATCAGTGTTCCTGCCAGTGATCCTGCCTGCTTCAGAGGTGGGTCTGGACGTACACACACTGATTCCTGCTGATTTCCGCTGGGAGTCAGAAGGGCACAGAAGCCATCCTGGGCCACACGATTTCCAGCTGCCGAGACTGAAATTCATCAGTGTTCCTGCTGGTGATCTTGCCTGCTTCAGAGCTGCCTGAGAATGGATTTCATCAGCATTCCTGCTGGTGATACTGCCTGCTTCAGAGCTGCCTGAAACTGGATTTCATCTGCGTTCCTGCCGCGATCTTGCCTGCTTCAGATGTGGGTCAAGACATACACACACTGATTCCTGCTGGTTTCTGCCAGGAGTCAGAAGAGTGCAGAAGCCATCTTGGGTCATGCTGTTTTCAGCTGCTGAGACTGGATTTCATCAGCGTTCCTGCCAGTGATCCTGCCTGCTTCAGAGGTGAATGTCAATTTTCTGGGTGACCCTGGAGACCACAGTGAAGGTTTTGAAGGCTTCAAGCTCTTTCACCTTAGTAAGAGGATGGGAAGCCCCAGCCATCTGAGGGGATTACCCATTTCAGACTAGGATTAAAGTTCTAAAGGATTTCTGGAAACTCAGATGCCAGCACCCCTATCTGCCTGTCTTCTGTGCTGTGCTGCATTTTTGGCCTGATTTCATCCTGTGTGTGGCTCATCTGTGGATGGCTCACCTTCCCTGGAGCCTTCCCTGAAGGTGAGTTTACACACCCATAAAGGGGAAGCGGCTGAACTCTACTGGGACTCAGATGCCAGTATCCCTATCTGCTTGTCTTCTATGCTGTGCTGCGTTTTTGGCCTGAATTTATCCTGTGTGTCGCTCATCTGTGGATGTCTCACCTTCCCTGGAGCCTTCCCTGCAGGTGAGTTTACAAGCCCAGAAAGGGAGGAGCCAGAGGAGCACAGCCAATCTGCTTTGCAGCCATGCACATCATTTAGCCAATAAATACAACCACAACACATAAAAAAAAACCCCACAATACAAGTGTGACAATAGGAAAACAACACAGGCCAGCGCCAGACATAGAGAATGACAATGGCAACTCTGATGACTTGAACATGACCAACCAATTAGTCAGTCTCTCAGATAAGAAGTTTAGAGTTGCAATATGGAAGATGTTCAAAGAACTCAAAGAGAACATAAAAGAGAACACTAATAAGAATCAAGAGAATATGAAGATAAAAATCAGAAAACTCCAAACTGAAATTTCAGGTCAAATATCTGGTCTGAAAAACTCAATAGATGAATTAAAGAAAAACATGGTTGAGCTTTCCCACGGGTTAACAGCAGCTGAGGATAGAATTAGTACACTGGAAGATGAGATGAATAACATTCCATACAGCAGAAGAAATTGGAAAAAAGCCTTAAAGCAAATGATCAAATAATGAAAAAATTACTCAAAGAATGGGAACAGATGAAAATAGAAGTCTATGATAAGCTCAACAGAAACAACTTAAGAATCATTGGAGTCCCAGAGAACCAGGAAGAAAATCTCCAGGAAGAATCAATAAACAAGAACATCATTAAAGAAAAACTATCAGAGCTAAAAATTACATGGGATCAAATCCTGCGTGCCTGAAGAGTACCAACTAAAAGAGACTGCAGAAAAAACACCCAAGACACATCCTAGTCACAATGATGAATCCCATGGATAGAGAAAGAATTCTGAAAGCAGCAAGATCAAAAAAGAGAAATTACATTCAAGGGAACATCCTTGAGATTTACTGCAGACCTGTCACCGGAAACACTCAAGGCCAGAAGGCAGTGGTGGGACATAGTGACAAAACTCAATGAAATAAATGCTTCGCCTAGAATACTGCACCCAGCAAAACTGACTTTCAGGTTTGAAGGAACAATACATGGTTTCACAGACAAACAACAGCTCAGAAACTTTACAGACTCAAAACCATTCTTAAAAGAAAAACTGAACGGTCTACTTAAAGACAAGACTGACCAATAGACACACCAAACTTCGATATAAAGATGGCACTAACTCCCAGGACAATTCTTTCTCTCAATGTCAATGGACTAAATGCACCAGTTAAGAGACACAGAGTGGCTAAATCGATCAAAAAACTCAATCCAACCTTCTGCTGCCTACAAGAAATGCACCTGAATAGTCAGAAAAACATAAACTCAAAATAAAAGGCTGGAGGAAAATCATCCAAGCAAACAATGTCCATTAAAAAACTGGAGTGACCATACTAATATTAGATGATGCAAACTTTATACTTAGGAAAGTTGTAAGGAACAAAGATGGATATTTTGTATTCATCAAGGGATATGTACAGCAGAAAGAAATCACTCTCCTAAACATATATGCACCGAATGAGGGGCCAGCAAAATATTTAATAAAATTGTTGACAAATCTGAAAAATAATATCAATAACAACACAATGATTGTGGGAGATCTCAACACAGCATTGTCAACACTTGACAGGTCAACCAGACTGAAACCTAACAATAATATACTAGACCTGAAAAGAGAAATGGAAGAAAGAGGCCTAGTAGATATATACAGGACACTCCACCCCCAGAAGCCTGGATACACATTCTTCTCTAATGTACATGAGACATTCTCTAGGATAGACTACATGCTAGCACATAATACATACCTCCATAATATCAAGAGGATAGAAATTTTGCAGGCTACCTTCACTGACCACAAGGCCCTAAAATCATATATGAACTACAAAGGGACATAGAAGAAAAACTTTAATAACTGGAAGTTAAACAGCCTAATATTGAATAACCAGTGTGTCTGAAATGAAATGAAAAAGGAAATCAAAACCTTCCTGAAAACAAATGACAATGGAGACATAAACTATCTGAACCTATGGGACACAGCAAAAACGGTACTGAAAGGAAAATTTATAGCTTAGCAAGCACACATCAGAAAAGAAGAAGGGGCATATCTGAATAGCTTAATGACACAGCTCATAGAATCAGAAAGTACTCAACAAAAGGACCCAAAAATAAAGAAACAGAAGGAAATAACAAAGCTGAGAGCAGAAATCAATGAAGTAGAAACCCAAAAAACAATCCAAAAGATCAATGAAAGCAGAAGTTGGTTCTTTGAAAAAATAAACAAGATTGATAGACCACTGGCAAAACTAACAAAGAAAGAGAAAAAGAGAAACTTGATAACTCCTGTTAGGAATAAAAAAGGAGAGATCACTACTGATATGGAAGAAATTCAAAGGGTAATCAGAAACTACTTTGAGAAACTCTATGCAACTAAAAATGAAAACTGGAAGAAATGGACACATTTTTGGGTCTAATAATCTTCCACGGTTGAATGAAGAGGATGTAGCATATATAAACACACCCATTACTATTGAGGAAATTAAGACAGTAATCAAATGTCTGCCCAAAAACAAAAGCCCAGGTCCAGATACATTTACTAATGAATTCTTTCAAACCTTTCAAGAGGAACTTCTACCAATCCTGGCAAGACTCTTTCATGAAATCGAAAAAACAGAAAAACTTCCAAATAGCTTTTATGAAACCAACATCACCTTGATACCTCAACCAGACAGAGATGCTACCAAAAAAAATTGCAGACCAATATCGCTGATGAATGCAGATGCAAAGATCCTCAACAAAATCCTGGCAAATAGGATTCAATGCCTCATTAAGAAGATCATCCACTACAATCAAGTAGGTTTCATCCCAGGAATGCAAGGCTGGTTTAACAGCCATAAATCTATCAACATAATACACAAAATCAACAGCAAAAAAAAAATAGAAATCACATAATCATATTAATAAATGCATAGAAAGCATTTGATAAGGTCCAATACCCATTTATGATCAAAACTTTCAGCAAGATGGGAATGGAAAGAACCTTTTTTCAATATAGTTAAGGCCATCTACCACAAGCCAGAGGCAAATATTGTCCTCAATGGAGAAAAACTGAGAGACTTTCCTCTAAATTCTGGCACAAGACAAGGCTGTCCTCTCTCACCACTCCTATTCAACATAGCACTGGAAGTACTTGCTATAGCAATTAGGCAAGAAAAAGGTATCAAAGAAATCAAGATAGGAAAGGAAGAAGTCAAGCTCTCGCTGTTTGCAGATGACAAGATATTCTACTTAGAAAACCCTAAAGTCTCTATGAAAAACTTCTAGAAACAATAGACTCATATAGCAAGGTGGCAGGCTACAAAATTAACACACAAAAATCAATGGCCTTTCTATACACCAATAGTAATAAGGAAGAAATGGACATTAAGAAAACAACCCCATTCACAATAGTGCTACACAAAGTCAAATACCTTGGAATCAAATTGATGAAAAATGTAAAGGACCTATACAAAAAAAACTATAAAGCCCTGGTCCAAGAAATAAGAGAGGACACGCGAAAATGGAAGCACATATGCTGCTCATGGATTGCCAGGATTAATATCATTAAAATGGCAATACTACCCAAAGCATTGTACATATTTAATGTAATCCCTCTAAAGATACCCATGACATTCTTCAAAGAAGTGGATCAGGCACTTTTGAAATTAATTTGAAACAATAAACACCCTAGAATAGCTAAAGCAATTATTGGGAAAAAGAATATGGGAGCAATTACTTTCCCCAATTTTAAACTGTACTACAAAGAAATAGTTATCCAATCAGCATGGTATGGAATAAAGTCAGGCCGTCAGATCAGTGGAATAGACTAGAATACTCAGAGAATGTTCCCCAGACATACAATCACCTAATTTTTGGTAAAGGAGCAAGAAATCCTAAATGGAGCAAAGAGAGCCTCTTCAACAAGTGGTGTTGGCACAACTGGCTAGCCTTGATATAAGACCCGAAACCATAAGATATATATATAGAACAACATGTAGGTAAAACACTCCAGAATATTGAGACTAAAGGCATCTTCAAAGAGGAAACTGCACTCTCCAAGCAAGTGAAAGCAGAGATCAACAGATGGGAATACATTAAACTGAGAAGCTTCTGCACCTCAAAAGAAATAGAGCCCAGGATACAAGAGCCCCCCACTGAGTGGGAGAAACTATTCACCAAATACCCATCAGATAAGGGGCTAATCTCCAAAATATACAAGGCACTGACAGAACTTTACAAGAAAAAAATCTAATCCCATCAAAAAATGGGGAGAATAAATGGACAGACACTTTGACAAAGAAGAAATACAAATGACCAAAAGACACATGAAAAAATGCTCCACATCACTAATGATCAGGGAGTTACAAATCAAAACAACTATGAGGTACCACCTCAAACCCAGAGATTGGCACACATCACAAAGAATGAGAACAAGCAGTGTTGGTGGGGATGTGGAGAGAAAGGAACTCTTATCCACTGCTGGTGGGAATGCCGTCTAGTTCAACCTTTATGGAAAGCAATATGGAGATTCCTCCAAAAACTGGAAATAGAGCTCCCATATGATCCAGCTATACCACTCCTAGGAATATATCCTAGGAACACAAAAATACAATACAAAAATCCCTTCCTTACACCTATATTCATTGCAGCACTATTTACCATAGCAAGACTCTGGAAACAGCCAAGATACCCTTCAACAGATGAATGGCTAAAGAAACTGTGGTACATATACACAATGGAATATTATGCAGCTGTCAAGAGAGATGAAGTCATGAAATTTTCCTATACAATGATGTACATGGACTCTATTATGCTGAGTGAAATAAGTCAGAGAGAGATAGACACAGAATGGTCTCACTCATCTATGGGTTTTAGAAAAATTAAAGACATTCTTGCAATAATCACTTTCAGACACAAAAGAGAAAAGAGCTGGAAGTTACAGCTCACCTCATGAAGCTCACCACCAACAGGGATGAGTTTAGTTAGAGAAATAACTAGGTTTTGAACTATCCTAATAATGAGAATGTATGAGGGAAATAGAAAGCCTGTGTACAGTACAGGCGGGGGTTCGGTGGGGAGGAGGGAGATTTGGGACATTGGTGATGGGAATGTTGCACTGGTGATGGGTGGTGTTCTTTACATGACTGAAACCCAAACACAATCATGTATGTAATAAAGTTGTTTAAATAAAAAAATAAAAATAAAAATATTTAATGCAAAGAATATGGAAGGAAATGTAGTGGTAGGACTATCCATGAGATGGCACTCCTTGTCTTTCTTATTTTTCCTTAAATTTTTAATGCATTCATAGTTATTCTGTGTGTATATACATAACACACATGTGTACAATTCTATTTACTTGAATATGCATACACATATGCATATAGACAGTGGTTTTATATTAGGCTTTATAAAGTATCTCTGGTCCTCAGCTTTTTCCCAATCTTCATATTTTTTTATATTATTGACAACATTCATGTTAGTTTTGGTCTCATTGACACTTTTGAAACAAGCAGGGTACTGCACTGGTGGGCTGCAGAGTAAATCATTGGCTTTATTTTTCACTCCCACCTTTGCTTTTCCTTTGTCAGAGTGAAAATACAAAGCTGCCTTTTTGCCAAGACTCTATACATTAGATGAGGATACAGTATATAATCACATAGAACATACTGGAATAAAATGAATCAAGTTATTCATAGAAATAATACTTTCTTGGATGTACTAGAACCAAACAGGCTAGTAGCTTTAAAAGTTACTAGCTTTCTAGATAAAAACTAAAGTTCAACGCATCCAAAGAAATTCTGTTTCTGTATTCACCAGATGTTTGAAAAGAACTCTTTTTTATTATATAGTGTATTTCAAATGGAAATAAGGTCTCCTTTACTTCACTTCTCTCATTTACATGGAAGCCTGAGCATTGCCTAGAAAGCATCACAATGTCAAAGTTCAGGATGAATTTGGAGGTCAGAGACTTACAATTTAGTCAACCAGGAAGGCTTTAACCATTGTGAAATAGTTGTGCATGGAAAAGAGAACATCAGGATTGTAAAAAACTTAACAAGTAATCTGTGGGTGAAATACAAAATTTCTTAGATCAACAACACAATACATATATGAAGGCTTAAAAGTCATCTTAAATTGATTTTGGAGGCACTCCAACCAAAGGGGTGTTCAGGAAAAAGAGATGGAAAATATATTTCTGGCAATCTCTCATCATGAAGGTGTCAGATTTCTTGGCATCTAAGAATCATCTTTATTCTTCACAAAGCACAATAGTCTGGAAATTGTAGTACCATATTAGTCTTATTTTACAGGTAATAATTTTGGGCTCTGTTAATAGTACAGAGGGTAGGGCATTTTCCTTACATGTGACCAATCCTATTTCAAACTTTAGCACACATTTGGTCCCCCGTACATAGGACCGACTTATGTTCAATCATAGTTAGGAGTGATCCCTGAGTAAGCCATGAGAATTGGAGGGTATGGTGCAAGGAAAAAAAACTTTGAGGGGTTGAGGGACTTCCAAGCAATGTTTGGAGACTGGTGGTCACTCCTAGCAATACTATTCAGCCAACCTTGCTGGATAATGTTCAGGGCCTGCAATGTAATGTATTTAGACACAGATGACTTGAGGGACACCATGGTCAAGACAATAGTGCTCAGAGATTACCCATGGACCTCAGATTCTTATACTATATAAGACATTATCTCCATCCTTTTGATCTATCTTGCCAGCTCCTAAAAATAATACTTTTTGATAAATAAGTAATGTATCTGAGGTCACAAACAAATTAGACTCGAGGTCTAAAAATGAAGGAACCTGGTAACATTATATTATCCTATTTTGTTTTCTGTATATGCATATAAAAATTCCAATATTGATAATCTTAAGAACTGATTTCTCCTTTTTATTTCTTTTTTATAAAACACTTAAGTTCTCTTTACAGTGCATATTTTACAGAAGGTGATTTCAACTCCTAAATGCTATTTTTTATAACCTTCTAGAGGTTAGGATCATGTATTTGAGAAAAGACATAGTACATAAAATTTCTCCTATGCCCAAACTGAATTTTTTGTTAAATGACTGACTGATCTGTTGTTTTTTAATTGCCCAGGAATATAAAAAAAACTTTATTTTCATGACTAGCAAGGGTATTGTTCAAAAGGCAATTTGAAGTGGGGGGTGGGAAATCTATGTTTTTTTCCCAAAGTTTGTGTTCAAATAACTGGCAGGGAACAGAGAAATCATGCATGATAGAGGAGGAGGGTGAGAGAGCAAGAAAGTGATTTATGTGACTGTATGTATGCTTATGTGTCTGTGTGTATCTGAGTGTGTGCATATGTGTGTGTTTAGGTGAAAAGGAACTATGTTCTCTGGAAACAGCTGATCCAGGAACCACTATTAATTCTAAAGCCAGTAAGCAAGGCACTATTTTCTAGCTATTTTTCTAGATTTAAGGAGTCTAAAAATATAGATTCAAACTAAGGAAAAGGCCCAGAACTAGAAATGTTATCTAAAGAACATTCAATTTTACCTTACAGTTTTTTTCTGAGCTACCCAATAGTGTTTGAGACAAGACAGACTCTCAAGAAATGGCAAATTTCTCCTAGGATGATTTCAGCTGGGTACCCAGGCAACCAAAATGTCATGAATGTGTGTATTCATGCATAGAAGTATATAGATGCCTCTTATATCTGCATCCTTATATCTTGCATCCTTTCTATTTGCTTTTACAAGCTTCTTTATTATATGCACATGTAGGTAAGCAAGCGTATGTGTGAGGGAGATATTCCTTTATCTTGTCTTTTCTATTTCAATTAACATTGCTGCTTATATTTGGAAGACATGTGAAAAAGGGCTAAAGACATCATATTGCAAAACAAATGTCTATTGCAGAAAATTAATCTTTTTTGGAATACGTACATAGGTGCCTGCGCACATGCACACTTATACACTTCTGCCCTTAGACCTCTCTGGTCCCCTTAACAATGATTTAAATAATCCCTCATTGTATTCTCTTAGGTTCTTTAAAAGAAGGATTCTTAGATATGGGAATTTCCAACATCTTAAGTCAAAGCACAGTGGCTTCAAAGCCGTGACCCTGTTTAATTTGCTCACTGCTAAATTTCACATCATGGGAAAAATAGCTATATTGGGGTGATAATTCATCATTGCATTCTCTTGGGTTCTTTAACAGAAGCATTCTTAGATATGGGAATTTCCATCATCTTATGCCAAAACACAGTGTCTTCAAAGCCGTGACCCTGTTTATTTTACTCACTGCTAAATTTCACATCATGGAAAAAAAATAGCTATATTGGGGTAATTTGATTTCAGGAAAAGCTGATAGAATGGAATTCTTTAAAACCTAACTCGGCCAATTTCAATGTCTCTAATTTATTCCAAAAGCCAATTAAGTCTAAATGCCCCTATTTTAATCACATTAGCAATATAATACAAAGAGAATGGATACGCAAAGAACTCTGGATGCAAAATGAATTTGGCTCTCCCTGTCCTTTTTATATTTGCAATGATCAAATATTTGCTAGCAGAAATGGTTAGCTGGAGTCAGCCTTCGATAATTTCCATTTGACTCCCTCTGTTTTCTTAGCCAGAGACCTTGACCTTGGCACACTCAAAGCTAGCACAAGGGGGAAAAATCCAGCACCTATGATCCCAGCAACAAGAGAGCCAGCAAAGAGACTGAACTGCTCAGTGCTGGCATTTATTGTTCCTTAAAGGGACACATTTCCTCCCATTTGATTGATTCTGTCAAGAATTCCTATATGAAACGAATGTATATTAATTCACATCATCTCAGGTCTGATTAACATCATACCCTAACCACCAATAACCCCTAAGAAACTGTACTTGGGCCCCATTCATAATCTGAGCATTGGATAATGGATTATGCCTTCAGTGGTTCCGTCATGGATATTTGTACACTCCAAACTTGGGTTCTTTCCAGCTTACCCATTCCTCTGGTAACGTCATGTACTCACATAAAACTGCAAAAAAGCTGAATATTTAATACAGATATTTTTATTTCAAACTGGTGCTTCTGTTCTCTAGGGTCTACTTTCTGTCACCAGCCTACAATCTAGTGAATGGAATAAAGATTATTTCTACCCTGCATCAGCCAGGCTATTTCATACTTCATATACATACTTACATACTTCAGACTTTTCAGCCACCATCAAATAAGTGTGTCCACAGATTTTGAAAACTCAGCTATCATCCTTACCAGTTCAGCAACCATGCCTCACGTTTATTAGGGGAGCCTTTTCTGCAAACCTGTGCTAACTCTCAGCTCTTCTCCTCTCTCGATGTAATTCTGCACAAGTTATTTACATTCCTTGAATTTCTGTTTTCTCAACGAGTAACATAGAGAGATAATTACATCTGCTTCACAAAATGATTCTGTGAGCAACAATGAGATAATGCACCTGAAGTTCTTAATAGGGTCTGGCCTATAGTAAGAGCTCAATAATGCACTCTGGATATTGAGTATAATTAAATGCTTACCCAGTGTTATTGCTAATATAAACTTTATTAATGTGTCCACTTACAAACTACTTGAACTAAAGATTTATCATGACTCAAAAATAATACAAAGAAATGGATATGACAGTTCTAAATTATAAGAAGATGGACTAAGATCTTAAAGTATCTATAGGTTTGGAAGGGATAATGGGAAGATTTTTAAAGTTGTGCTTGCTTATTAAACTTATTTATCTTGGAGTCTAAAGTAAAAGACAGCTGATAGGGCATTTTCTTTGCATGTGGCTGACCTGGGTTCACTCTTCAGCCTTCTATTGATTCACTGATCACCTCTAGGAATGATTCTTGAGAACATAGCCAAGAGTAAGCATGAAAACTACTGGGTATGGTCCAAAACAAGCAAATATTTTTCTTAAATCGTGTGATTATATAATGTGGTCTGCTAAATATAATATCATCTTTAAAATACTGAATAATACCACCTTTTATTATTTCACCTTTATTCTTTCACTTTGCTATGTTCACCTTTATTCTATCTTATGCTCTTCTGTAATAGTGTATCCTATAGCAAAGGACACACTTTGCTAATTCTTAAGGATTATTTTACAAAGGTCCCCTATTTCCACTTGAAGTACACCATAAAATAGAATTAAACACATGAGCACAGGTTATTTTCCTCCTCTTTGCCAAGCCAATGAAGCATCTTTTGAAGCTAGGCTCTGTTGATAACCTTGGGAGATTTCACAATAACTGTTCCGGATGGAAAGCCATATTGAAAATTCAGTGGAATGAGTAAAAACATGAGGTATTTCCTTTGTCAAAAAACAAAGGTGATAGAAAACAAGATTTTTTTTTGAATAGTTAACATTTTTTTTATTTCATCAGCATATATCTTTGAATGTAAATAGTGCTTTGGGCTTGTGAAGGTAAAATAGACTCTTGATATTGCAAAGTAGATAAGAGGAATCATGTGTCTTTTTTCTATTGTAGCAGATCTACTTCCATTTAGAAATATATAATGCTTATTGTATCTTGGATTGATTGATAATGATTCAATATTTAATTTAAGAAGTACAAGAGTTCTCCTCCCCCTCCCCCACATACACAAACACAGAGAAGGAAGGAAGGGAGGAAGGAAGGAAGGAAGAAAGGAAGGAAGGAACAGAGGAAGGAAGTAAGGAAAGAGGGAGGAAGGGAGGGAGGAAGGGTGGGAGGGAGGGAGGGAGGGAGGGAGGGAGGAAAGGAGGGAGGAAGGGAGGGAGGGAAGAGAAGGAAGGAAAGGAGGGAGGGAGAAAAGGAGGGAGGGAGGAAGTGAGGGAGGGAGGAAGGAAGGGAGGGAGGAAGGGAGGGAGGGAGGAAAAGGAAGGAAGGGAGGGAGGAAGGGAGGGAGGGAGGAAAAGGAAGGAAGGGAGGGAGGAAGGGAGGGAGGGAGGAAAAGGAAGGAAGGGAGGGAGGAAGGGAGGGAGGGAGGAAAAGGAAGGGAGGGGGGGAGGAAAAGGAAGGGAGGGAGGGAGGAAGGGAGGGAGGGAGGAAGGGAGGGAGGGAGGAAGGGAGGAAGGGAGGAAGGAAGGAAGGAAGGAAGGAAGGGAGAGAGGAAGGAAGGAAGGGAGGGAGGGAGGAAGGAAGGGAGGAAGGAAGGAAGGGATTGAGGAAGGAAGACAAAGTGGGGAAATAAATTTATTTTAAAATACAGTCTTTTACAGCACTGGTGGTGGGAATGCCCCTCATTCATTGTCACTATGTACCATAAATGATGCAGTGAAAGATTTTTAATGCACTTTGGTCACAATAAAAATTTAAAAAACAAAGAAAAGCAGAAAATTATGTTCTGATTTAAAATATATATAGTCTTTTATCGGCAGGTGCTTTATACCAGGTTTCAAAAAGTCTTTCTATATTAGGGGAAAAAATTTATCTCATGAATGGGATAAACAAAAAATTATCAAATTTAAGATTCTGATCTGAGAATGTATTATTAATTTTTCTGCATTTTAGGGAGCTGAGGATATTTGGGAGACATAATTTTCTACAGACAAGATTAAGCACAAGCAACTTCAATTTATGCAAAAGATGACATGAGCATCGAGTGGCTTTCATCGGATGTCAAGATACATGGCTAATTCTATCCAACATAAGAAGAATCTAGTAACACCCATAACAAATGTAGAGGAATTACTTTTCTCATCTGCACATTAGGACACCATTTTCTGCCAATCAGCTTTTCTCTTAGGCATGCGCACAATAAGTTTTCAGTGTACATTTCCTTACTAATGCCCTTCTGAATTTAGTCTTTACTTTAAACTATTCTCTCTCTCTCTCTCTTTTATTTTTTACATCTCTCCTCTTGGCACCAGATTTCTGCGATATTGACTGATTTCTCTTTCTGTTCTGTCATTCACTTTGGCTTCCAGTGCCTGAGTCATTTCTGTGCATTTAGAGCTATCTTTGGATGTAGACCTGCTAAAGTACAAGAAGAGTCTTAGCCATTTACACTTGTATAGAAGGCCACCAGGTACTTACCTATAGTGTTCTTCTCAAGTAAAGCAAATTGGAGGTTTGCTCCTCTATTGGCCTCTGTGTGCAATTTTTCTTTTAGCCACTGATCATTCTGGCAGAAAATGCATTTGACATTAATGCACAGTAAACTTGCTTTTGTACATGATATTTCTAACTATGTGGGAAAAATCTCAGTCAGCGCTCAAAAAAAGTAGACATCTTAGTCAAAGTTTGAGAGGGCTAGCAATAAGTACTCAATTGCTTAAATCAAGTTATGCCCATTTATGATCTACCCAGAATGTGCCATAAGTATTTTAGAAATTAAACTATGCTTCTTTTTCATGAGAGGTGAATACTGGAACTAATTCTAGCTGTCTGAGGAGCAAACATAGTGAATGTACTGACACTTAAGACCTTGGCACAGAGAGAAAAATAATGAGTTGTTTTGACAAGTCCAAAGAATGCTTCTGTCTCTCCTCTTTCTTATGATTTGGCACCTCCTGCTCCTCATATTGATTTGTTCCTCATTTTCCTTGCAACAAAATTTACCTTCTTGTAAACATATCATATGATATGCTTTCCACAAAGACTATTTCTAGCCCTGCTATCTTCTAAATGATTTACTGCTTTTTCTTTCTTACCCTTTATGATTCCTCCCTCTACTGATAATCAAAAACAAAAGCAAACACTTGCTTAGAATAACAGAAAATTATTATCCCAATTATCTAGAGAAAAAGAAGTGTGGAGTGACATTCTGTGTAAATGGCACCTCGGTGAGCTGTTGAGTTGCTTTTGACTTTAAGACTTTGTGTCTAAGACATTGTCCCCAAGTTTCTCTTAGAGCTGGTTTCTTAATAACTGTCCTTCCCAAAGCTTCATGCCACTGAGGTTTGACATGCTATTACTGTGCCCCTTTTCTGTATTTCCCATAGGCTCAGCTCCAGCTGAGAGACAAAAGAGAACATAGATATACTTGCAAGGGAAGATGCTGAATTCAGCCAGCAGAATCGTGAGAAACCAGGTATATATCTTACTAGTATTTAATCACATTTTCTTATTTAACATTTGCTTGTCCTATAGGGTCTGGAGACAGTACAGTGCTTAGAATGCTTGCCTAGTGCACTGCTGACCCAGGTTCTATCCTCAGCATTGATTGGTCCCCTGAGTACCATCAGAAATGATTCTCATTACAGATCAAAAAATAAACCCTGACCTTCATTGGGTGTGGTCCAAAGCTAAACAAATAAACAAATAAAATAAAAACCTTCCCATTATTTCAAGACCAGGGCTTTCGTTCCTTTTTCCTAGTGCTGAATTGCTTCTCAGAGATAGAATTGAGCTCAGATCATCTTGTTCTCATTATCTTTGCAAGGTAAGTGTTCCCAGTAGTGACACGCTATGTCTTCCTGAGTAAACTGCATGTTCTCTCTTTAGACTGCAGAGCAAGACCCTATGCCCCTCGGAAGTTAGTTTCCCCCTAGAGAACTCACATCACTTATTTGGCAGTCATGAATTTTGACAAAGTGAAGCTGAATTGAACTATTTGCTCCTGGGTATCGTTTTCTTCTTCTGGTGATTCTCGGGCTTTAAAAGAGTTACTTTATGTGTTTCTAAAGGTCAATTCATCATGTTTCTTCTAGTTTTATGGTTTTAAAACCTCTAATGCACCCCAGCCTAAATCTTGTTTCATAACAAGAAGAACAAGGCTTAGAAAACTAGGTAGTTTACTTACATGTGTAGGGCTGATTCTGGAAGTGAATTACATCTCAGATTTTCTGATATTTGTCACTCACCATGACATCAATGAGATTATTTTGCTGGAATACCATAGATTTGTGTGTGAAGCTATCTTCCTGAATATGTTTAAATCAATCTTCACACTTTCTTAATTACAGAATCCTGAAAGAGAGGAGTTCCCATGGACCAGAAAGAATAACAGGAAAAGCTAATCCCATATTTTTTGTTCCTCTCAGAATACATGTGCAATGTATATGTCATTTTATAAATTCTTTTCAGGAAATATTTTATAAAATGACATCAGAATGATTGGCCTTCAAACCTCTAACCACTATGATTGGTGATACATACTTGTCATGCTCTGTTTTCAAACTTTAACTTGTATGTGAGTCAAGGTTCGTGAAATTCCTATTAAATTATATATTAAAAAAAACAGTCTTATATTGTGAATGAATGAGGGAAGTAGAAAGCCTGTCTACAACACAGGCAGGGGTTGGGGAGGGAGGAGGGAGATTTGGGACATTGGTGATGGGAATGTTGCACTGGTGAAGGGGGGGTGTTCTTTCCTTTTCTTTTTTCTTTTTTTTTTTTTTGGTTTTTGGGTCACACCCGGCAGTGCTCAGGAGTTACTCCTGGCTGTCTGCTCAGAAAATAGCTCCTGGCATGGGGGACCATATGGGACACTGGGATTCGAACCAACCACCTTTGGTCCTGGATTCGCTGCTTGCAAGACAAATGCCGCTGTGCTATCTCTCTGGGCCCAAGGGGGTGTTCTTTACATGACTAAAACCCAACCACAATCATGTTTGTAATCAAGGTGTTTAAATAAAGATATTAAAGGGCCCTGAGCCCTTTAATGTAATGTAATGAACATTTGAGAATAATTTGGGAGAGTCATATAAAGGAGAGACCCCATATTGCAAGCAGTCTAACTTAGGAGGACTGTTAAGAAAGTAGGGTTTGGTCTAGTTATTATTCACCCCAACCCCTATCACTAACATCAAGGGCCGGGTGTGGCCCTCCCCCAAAAAATCCCAAAACAAATAAAGATATTAAAAAAAGAAAAACAGTCATAACCAAACAACTTCCTAAACAAAGATTTTTGTTTTAATTTCTAGCTGACACATATCTAGAAATGCATATAAATCATAGTGTTGCTTTCTCCTTGAGATGCCTTTAATTTTTTACTATTCTGTTTTCAAGAATTGGTTTTAGTTAAATAAAAACAATTTAACAAACAAATACATTTTATTTATTTATTTAAATAAAAACAATATTGGGCCCGGAGAGATAGCACAGCGGCGTTTGCCTTGCAAGCAGCCGATCCAGGACCAAAGGTGATTGGTTCGAATCCCGGTGTCCCATATGGTCCCCTGTGCCTGCTAGGAGCTATTTCTGAGCAGACAGCCAGGAGTAACCCCTGAGCAATGCCGGGTTTGGCCCAAAAATCCAAAAATAAATAAATAAATAAATAAATAAATAAATAAAAATAAAAACAATATTTTATTATTCATACTTTATAAAGTTACTTTTGAGGTAGATGAGAAATAAGGTGAATGGATTTAGTTTCACAATGTTTTATTTTTCCTTTTAGCCACAAGGGTCTTTTTTTCCAAAAGACTTATGCTACATTCATTTTTAAATTTTGTTTGATTTTGGGTCCTTACCCAGCAGTGCTCCAGGGCTAGACTGTGCTTGGGGATTACCTTGGGGAAACAGATGGTGCCAGAGATCAAATGTGCTCAGCCTTTTTAAATATCTCCCACACCCAAAAGGTTCTGTTATGAAAGGGGATGCTTGTACTTGCAGATTAGGTAATATTTAGATAATTCTATTAAAATCAATAATGCTATTGCAATGAAAAATGCATACTGCAAGGAAATCTTGAAGCATAGATTGATAGTGGTGCATATTAGTGATTGTGCTAAGGCCTGAGAAAAAGCCTTTGTTTGATATTACCTCTACTTTGATAATCAAAACTCCCACTACTCTAAGAGGCCCCAGTGTGGAAATAATATTGAATACATCCATAAAATGAACAGTAATTAATTAGGACCAGTCTGGCTATGGATAATAACATCATAGTAATGATTGTGTGAACATTTGAGAATAATTTGGGAGAGTCACATAAAGGAGAGACCCCATATTGCAAGCAGTCTAACTTAGGAGGACTGTTAAGAAAGTAGGGTTTGGTCTAGTTATTATTCACCCTAACCCCTATCACTAACATCAAGGAGATGAAAATGAAAACAACAATGAGATCATCTCACACTACAGAGACTGGTACCTATCAAAAAGAACCAGAATAACTAATAATGGCAAAGATGTGGGGAGAAAGGTACTCTCATTCATTATTGGGAGGAATTTGACTAGTCCAGCCTTTTGGAAAAACAATATGGATATTCTTCAAAATAGAGAAATTGAGCTTCCAAATGTGCATTTACTTTTTAATTTAAAAAATTATGTTTGGGGTCAGAGCAATAGGACTATTTGCCTTGCATGTAGCCAACCCAGGTTCTATCCCTGACATCCCATATGGTCTTCGCTAGCCTGCCATGAGTGAGTTCTGAGTTCAGGAGTAACCCTGAGTGCCTCTGGGGTGGCTCAAAACATAAATAAATAAATAAATTTTAAAAATTGAAATTTTGGTATATAATCTCAACACCAATTCTGACAGTGTCGAGTGCTGTTCCCAATGTTCCCATACTCCATCATCTCCTCCTCCCCTCCTCACCCTTGAGAAACACTCAAGGGTCCTGCCAACCATATACCAGATCACTAAATACCATCTTATTTCTGCTTTTATCCTTCTTTTCACCTTAGAGTTTCTCTTAAAGCAATTATATTGAACTTTCTGAGCCCTAGAAAATAAATATAGAGAAGTTGCTTTAATGTGGTTGGGATTGATCATGAAGTTTAATTTTTATGTGCCCTTTATAACAGACCCCTAGAAGCTATAATATTTTATCTCCAAACCTTGACCCAAAGTACTGACAGGTGGCAGAAAGTTTGCATACTGTACAATCTTGCTAATCACTATGGAGCAAAATAAACTCTAAAGACTCAAACTCAAACTCAAACTCTTCCATATAGTAATTTGCCTCACTTTTGGCTAAATTGCTTTACGTATGCCCTTAATTTCTGTGTCCTTAATTTCCAAGAAAAACTGAGAAGGTATTTGGGAGGAAGCAAATAGAAATTGCATTATCTGGATCACAGTTGACATTATGGGAGCTTAAAACTATTTTGCCTCTCCTACATCTATTGCTTATCATGAATATCAACCATTCAACCAATATTGCATTTAAATGGCAAAAATACATGAATGTTGTAAGAAAATTGGACCCAATTTCTTTTCACCTTTTGAACTAGGTTTTCTATTTCTTGGAAACACAATGATTCTACAGGCAAACATCAAATATATGTGTTTAAAGCCTGAGAGCTGGTCAGCATATATGCAGTGAGTCAGGAGAGTACAAATGGTAGCTTCGAGGAGCTTTGAATTTGCAGCATCAAGGGTCTCCTCCCTTCTCTCTGGTCTTCAGGAGCAGAAGTGATGCTCCTAGATTGTAGAAGTGCTTTCCCCAATGCTTGGCTACTTCCCAGGTCTGCCTTTTCCAGTGATGCTATTCTAAAATGCTGATTCATGCTTGTGATGCCTAATGACCATGAACGAGCTCAGATTTTTCTCTTCAGGCACATTTTCTTGGTAACCAGGCAAATGATATGCTAATACAAATTGTCAGACTTAACTGAAACTAGAGAAATCCGATGTGCCAGGAGCAAAAATGAGCAAAAGAAGGCAAAGTGCCCTTCGCCTTGGGTTCCCAATGATGTCATAGGAGACCACAGTATTTGATCAAGGACAAGGAGGGGGTATTGGGGCAAAAGAGCCCAAAGGGGTCTTCCAGCCTTCACATCAGTCCAATCTGTGATGCTTATTGCACGTACATTTCCTTTGAACTCTTCCAGCAGCTCTTCTGTAAGAGTCTCTGCTCTTTCGTTCTCCCTTTTGTTTTCCAGCACTGTGCATCTGCAGTGTGTACTGCATCCAGTGAGGCAGAAAAGCAAGAATTTGCCTTTTCTCAGACTCCACCTTGGCCACCACCTGGCCGTATCTTGCTCAGATTATGAGTCTTCTCATCAAGTTCCTTGGAGGTCACCCTCTTGCTATGGACTCATTTTGGAGTTTTAACATAATGCCCCTGAAATTGTTTCATCTCTCCATGTCAGATGCCAGCCGGGTGATACAATATTAGGACAAGTGATTCAAGGATGGACAATAGCCTGGGCAAGTTCAGCTCCTGCAGTCATCTCAAAGGAAAGCAGAGAAGGTTCTGCAGGAATCATGAGACTTCTGCAACATGCAGTTATTCCCAGAAAGACCATTTGGAACCTGCTTTATGAAAGAAAGCCCGTGCTTTTCTTTCGCTGCTGAGTGCAAAGCCTGATTTGTTCAGACTCTTTTCTGACCGAGAGACGCCAGTGCTTCCTGACCACAGGCTGGGAAGGTTCCGAAAAATGATTTCAACCAAAACGTCAAAATTCTCCAGGCAAATTCAGCTCAGAACGGGAGTTGTTTATATTCAAAGTTATTCTTTTTTCCTTACTTATTTTCTTGAACCTGTCAGTTTTGTGTGGCTGAGTAAAGCTTCTTAAAGATGTTGAAATTAAGAAATAAGTCATCTTGGGTGCTTCCATACCCCCCAAACATAACTTCCAGTTAATTAATAATTAATAATAATAATAATAATAATAAAATGAAACGATTGATTTTATTAGAAAGTTCGTGGTGGTTCAGTTCAGCTGATTTTAAAAGCTATAGGGTGTTAAGTGTAGAAAAGGTAAAGAAATTTTTTTAAAAACAGAATAAAAAGGGCTTGAAAGATAGAACACTTGCCTTGCTCATTACCCAACCAGATTCAGTCCCCTGCATATGGTCTCTGAACACCATCAGAAGTGGTCCCTGAGAACAGACCAGGTTTAAGCACTGAGCCCCCCTTGTGTGTGTCCCCCCAAAAAATAACAAAACAAAAAATAAAATATTTCATCAAAATAAGTACGAAAGTATTTTTTGTTTGCTTGCTTGCTTCAAAAGGAGTAAGATTCAAATTAAAGACCTGGTAAAGAGATCACTTTTGAGAAACAAACATTAAAGATTGGCTGAAATAGGTTTGGGGATTTCTAAACTGCTCTTAACTCATTTAATGCTAAGTTGATTCAATATTTATAATTATCATCATATGGTTATTGCTTCTTGATAATAAGAACAGCAGAAATGAAATTTTGTTTTCTCTCCTGTATTCTGGAGTGCCAAGTCTTAAAATGACCCAAACACCAAAATTCCTACTTTATCATTTGAAGTGATCTAGGGTAAAAAAAATCTAGCTAAGATCTTCACTGTAATCAAGGTAAAATTGATGACTGATGATGGAAGTCTTCCTGGTATAGACCAGGAAGACTCAATCACCATCGTTACCTCCTTAGGTTCCTATAACTCAGAAAGTGTCACAAGAGTATACACCAATCATCAAAAATTCAGAGTGATTTTAACAACACACCCAGGGGATCAGTTTGCTTCAGTTTGTGTTATATTTAAAGGGAAGTAGTTACTTCTAATATATAGACTAGAAGAATAAGTGATAAACCAATTTACTAAGTCCTCTACATCCAATGACCAAAGATTAAACTCAAATCAATTCTTTTTAACCCTTGTTGGATAACCACCAGACCCTGCTACTCCTTTGCAGGAAGGAGAAAGAAGAAAGAAAAAAATGAGTAAATAAGCACAAAGGCCACTCCAGGGGTTAGAGAGAAATTCAAGTTGGCACAATAGGAACAATTTTTCTGTTTTATGAAAATGGAGTAAGAACATGGATTCCAAAGAACTAAGGAACAGGTTCTAGTTAAAAAAAATAATGCCTATTTAGAGCAAGGATTTTAAACTTTTTAAAAAATTTTATTTTATGTATATTTCTTCCTACCAATGATTGGTTAGCAAAGGAATTGGTTAGCAAAGTCAATTCTCTATTTTTCTCCAAGGGCACTTACTCTGTTCTACAGAAGTACAGACATAACTTAGGTGACATAACTACTACAAATAATTAACATTGCGAGTCTGAGCAATATTACAGAGGGTTATGTGGTTTGCCTTGCACGCAAATGCCTTTGGCTCAATCCACAGAACCCATATGGTTCTCAGAGCCACGCTAGAAGTGATTCTTGAGTGAAAAATTGGGAGTAAGCCCTAAGCACAGCTGGATGTGGCTCAACAAACAAAATAGAAATGGTCAATTTGTGCATAGCTCTCCTAGGCAGAAAAAAAGTAAATAATATAGGAGGAAATATTTGGGATAGGCTGCTTTTAAAGACCATGTGAAAAGAAAAAGAGTGACAAGCAACAGTAGGACAAAAACTAAAAGAAACATAAGCCTAATTTTGATCTCAGTCTTGCCCTAAACAAATGGCCTCCCTGGGACTCCATGGTAGCTCCTGAGACACTATTTTGGCCTTGCAGTCTTTGTTTCCCCTTAGTGTGGGATCTGTGGCCTCATTCAGTGCAGAAGTTCAGGTGTTTGTTTTATTTCTTTAGATTTGTGGGTCATACTGAGTGGTGCCAATGAAGGGGATTCCTCCTGCCTGGAGCTCAAGGATTGCTTCTGGCAGTTTTAGGGGACTTACACTACTCATATAAGGAAGGATGACTAAAATATAATTGTCCTTAACTAACTTAGATGAAGGAAACGAATAAGGGTTCTACCTTTTATTGAGCAAGTACTACATGTTTGTTTTTTAATCATTGCAGGAGCCTTTTTTATTTGCTCACTGAATAATATTTTGATTTGTATATTTTGGGGCTATATCTGCAATCCTCAGGACTTACTCTTAGTTCTGTGCTTGGGGAGCACTCCTAGTGGGGGCTCAGAGGATCACATGTGGTGCCAAAGAGGAATCAAAGGCAGGTTGGCCAAATGAAAGGCAAATGCTTACCAGCCCTAATCTCATGGAAAACACTTAGAAAGTACTTTGAAGTGTGAAACTAATTCCTTTTAAGGAGAGGCTGTGAACCAAGAAATTTCATTTCAGGGGCTATAGAGATGGCACAGTGGTAGGGTGTTTGTCTTGCAGATGGCTGACCCAGGATGGACCCGGGTCAGATTCCTGCCAGAAATGATGTCTGAGTGCAGAGCCAGGAGTATTCACTGGTGTAGCCCCAAAACGAAAAAAAAAATTTTTCAGTTCATACCATCATGGTTGATCAGCCAGGGTTCACTTCTAGGAGGGTTTAAATTTTTGATTAATAAAGATACAAATGGAATTTATACATATTACAGTGCAAAAATGACAATAAAAACCCCACACGAGCACTTGAGAACCACTTGTACTACTGCTTTTCAGCACTCCTACCTTCCCTGGCCAGTTCACCTCACTTTTGTTAGTTAAAGCTATTCATAGAATGTGCTTCTTCTTAGGAAGGAAGAGTAAGAAAGTTCAAGTAATGTCATAACCTGATAACTTTCCACACAATTGAATGCTTCAGTTTTTATTTATTTCTTTATTCTTTTGAGTTTATTTTTGTTTGTTTGTTTGTTCTTGGGTCACACCTGGCAGAGCTCAGGGATTACTTCTGGCTCTGTGCTCAGAAATCTGTCCCGGCAGCAACAGGGACCATATGGGAAGCCAGGATTTGAACCACCATCTGTCCTGGATTGCCTATGTGCAAAGCAAATGCCCTACTGCTGTGCTATCTCTTCGGTCCCCATATTCCCATTTTCTTTTCTTTATCCTTATCGACTTCAAGTCAAGGCATTTCTATATAATCTTTTCTCAAAAAGTTTTAGGTTGCCATATGGATTGCTGGTTCATTTATATCACATATAGTTTCACATATAACCAATATTTCCACAATAATGTAAAGATGTACTTCACTTTCCTACTGTGCACATAAACATAGCCTGGTTTTATTTAAGTGCTAGCTTCTGATCAGTTTTTACATTGCTTCATTATAAAAACAGTGAAACTCCTAAAGATGGGGAAAGATGTTATATCAGTATATCAGAGTCATGTTTTTTATCTATTCTTTAATTTGGTCAGTGTCTGTTTATAACTGGGTGCTGACAACAGGCCAGAAAGTTGGATAATATAAATAATATAATTATATTATAATCTTTGTTCTTGTTGAGGTAATATCTTGGAAACACATGCTCTAGGTTTAGGAGGCACTGCATAGGACACAAAAGACATTTAGAAATATCAGTGTAGTTGTTGATTCACTCTGGAATGATTGTATCGATTGGAGGTAAAGATTCATGATTTTCATAACAATGTAAATGAGTGAGGGAAGTAGAAAGCCTGTCTCGAGTACAGGTGTGGGTGGGGTGGGGAGGAGGGAGATCTGGGAAATTGGTGGTGGGAATCTTGCACTATCTTGCACTGGTGAAGGGGGGTGTTCTTTACATGACAGTAATCATACAACTACAATCATATTTGTAATCACCACGGTGTTTAAATAAAGATAATTTTAAAAAAGATTCATGCTTTTGGTAATAGATCAGCAATCAATGATAATTACTTTTAATAATTTTAAGCATCAAGGGGCTGGAGTGGTGTCACAAGTGGTAAGATGTCTGCTTTGCACATGCTAGCCTAGGACTAACCACAGTTCAATCTCCTGGCATTCCATATGGTCCTCCATGCCAGAGTGATTTCTGAGCACAATAATCAGGAGTAACCTCTGAGCGTCACCAGGTGTGGCCAAAAACAAAACAAAACAAAACAAAAACAAAAAAACAAGTAATAATTTTAAGCATGAAGACTAACTTTGTTATGTACTAAACTGTAGGTTTCGGAGAAATTTGGATTGACTTATCATAATGAAAACATAAGCCAGGGGCTGGCGAGGTGGTGCTAGAGGTAAAGTGTCTGCCTTGCAAGTGCAAGCCAAGGAAGGACCTTGGTTCGATCCCCCGGCATCCCATAGGGTTCCCCCAAGCCAGGGGCAATTTCTGAGCATGTAGCCAGGAGTAACCCCTGAGCATCAAACGGGTATGCCCCCCCCCAAAAAAAGGAAAGCATAAGCCAGTGATATTTTAATTTTTTGTTTTGTTTTGTTTTGGGGCCACACAGGTGATGCTCAGAGGTTACTCCTGGCTATGCACTCAGAAATACCTCCTGGCTTGGGGGACCATACGGGACACCAGGGGATCAAGCAGCGGTCGGTTGCAGGGTAATACTTGCAAGGCAGGCACCTTACCCTTTGAGTCACCACTCCGGTCCCTAGCCAATTATATTTTAATAAACCTCATTGGATTCAAAATAGAAGAGGGCACTGTGCTAATACCAAAACTTCAGAAATATGGTAAAGTCTGGGCCTGGAAATTTTAGTTCCTGCAGCCAAATCTCAATTTGCAAGTCTTGGTACTACCGATAAATCATTTCATCTCTCAGTCAGTTTAGCTATTTCATTTGTTAGAATCGGAAAAGTTAAAAGCTTTTTCTGTATCACTATAAAGATCAAATGGCAAATTTGTCACTGTAGCCAGAGACTGTAAAATGATATATAAATACAAAAATTAGTTTTCTAAAAATGTTTCGGAAACTAGAAAGTTATTTTTTTTATTTATTTTTTAGAAAGACTTTTTTTTAAAATTTAATTTTTATTTTGATCATAGTGGCTTACATATTGTTGACAATAATATTTTATGTACATATTTACATAAAATCAGGGGGGATTTCCATCACCAATTTGTCCTCCCTACACCTCCGTTTTTGTTCTACTTCCCATATGCTCTTCCCTCACCCCTAGGCTGCCAGAATATGTTGTTCCCTCTGTATCTAGCCTAATACTTAGTAGTCTTGCACCTGTTTGGTCCTGGTGCCTCCCTTATTTCCCCCTCTAACTGGGGGGCAGGACTAGCTAGTTCAAGTTAAGTGGTTTTGTTTGAAGAAGGGAATAGTAGTAAACTGGGGTAAAGGTCTTATACGCAGAAAATAAGTGGAATTCTTATAGAGGGTCTCATCCTCAGTTAGAGAGACGAAGGAGAAAAAGGTGAAACACTCCACCAGTACAAAAAGAAGTGTCAAATATCCAGTGAGGACTCCAATAATAATGCTAAGCACCACCACCACCACCACCACCACCACCACCACCACCACCACCACCACCACCACAACAACAACAACAACAACAAAAGCCACGGTCTTGAGATAAGAAACATGGCAGAGCATATAATGAAATAAAAGAAAAGAAAAGAAAAGAAAAAAAGTGTAAATGGAGGCAACAGCTTCAATAACCACACCAAAACAAAAGAAATCAACCAAAAATAGATAGGTAAATATAATAATAATGATAATAAATGAAGATAAAAAATAATATATATAAAAAGATAAATGATATTTTGTGTTTTGTTTCTTTCCCTCCTGCCCTGGCACAGTAAATATTGGGGTCATTCCAAAACTTCTAGAACCACAAAGACTGACTTCATCATAAGTCCCATCCCTGGAACTGTGCAGATACCGAGATCGATAGATACAGAGGTCTGATTGTATCACCTAGGATGGAACAGAAGTCTTCCAAACAACACAAAAACACCACCGGGAGAGTAAAGGATCCTGAACAGAGGCTATAGTTGATCCCGTGACAATATACTCCAAGGGCTGAGAAACCCCATATCTCTTAGGCCAAGTGAATTCCTTTTGGAATGACCCCAATATTTAGAAACTGATTTTTTAAGTGTTAGTTTTGCTATCACACCTCATATTTTTTGGTGTTTTTTTTGGGGGGGGGCACACCCGTTTGATGCTTAGGGGTTACTCCTGGCTAAGCGCTCAGAAATTGCCCCTGGCTTGGGGGGACCATATGGGAAGCCGGGGGATTTAACCTCGGTCCTTCCTTGGCTAGCGCTTGCAAGGCAGACACCTTACCTCTAGCGCCACCTCACTGGTTCCATCACACCTCATTTTTATGTGATTTTATGATTCTCTTTGATGAAGAAATTATTATAGTTAATATATAACACAACATTGCAATATTGTGAAATTATTAATGGTAGACAACCAGTAGTTTCAGAAACCATGTGATTTTAAAATAAGAACAGAGAATTATAATTAGTTAAACTTCAATTCTTTTTACAGAACTGATTAGCCAAGCTTTCTTGACCAGGTTGCTTCTGTAAAACCTGTTATTTCAATTGGAAAACAAAGTAATGCCTACCTATATTAAAGAGTTTAATATATGCAAAGGAAATGGGTTAGTTGCTTAGTAATACATGGTATTAATTAAAATTTATTCCGCTATTAAAAATTTCTCCACACTAGCCTTGGCTGGAAGTACCATATTTACAAGGTCTCTATCATATACTGCTGATTTTTGTCATCCTTCCATATTTATATTTTTCTTATCTGCGTCCAGAAGTGGAAGATTTAAGCACCACAATTATTGTGGCAATTTATTGGCTGTCTGACTAACAAGCTGTGCTCCAGTTTTGCTTTATGCTGGAGTCCATACCCCACAGAGACAGCCAAACACTCAGTGTGTGGTTTGAAGGTAAATCAAGGGGTGGTATATGTGAGTAGAAACATGTTCTTGGCAAGGTCACTCTTGACTAGCTTTTGCATTTTTGTCTTTTCCTTTTCTTTTACTTAGCTGTTTTGAAATTATTATCCCACAAAAAGGAACCAGGTCAGTGTAAGATAAAAATCTGTCTGAAAAACAAAACTGCTGTAGAGAATCTGATTTCGCATCATGACTTTTATCCATTTTAATATAGAATTTCATGGCTCATCAGAGTCTGTGTTCATCTCTCATAAAAAAAAACTGTCTTCTGGTTCCCTTTAGAAATCTCTCAGTTATTACTGTGTGCACATTTTTAAAGCATTAGCTTAAAGGCAGCAGATTGGTACTCTATTCTCGTTTCATACCTTTCCAAGCTCACTGCACTTGCTCAAGGTTTCTCTTAGTTTTGCAAGTGTATCATTGCAGCACATAATATATGAGTGTGGCAGTAATCATCATTTAAAATTTTCATTTCATAGGTGGGGTAATATGGCAAAATGATCTACACCAGTCTCTAACATTCTTCTTATGTAAGAACTAAATCATTAGGCAAATATCTTTCTGATGCAACTAGCAGGAGGTCAGTGTTTTCCTTTTTCTCTTTTATCTTTATCATTCAGACTTTTACTCCACTTCCTCTGTACTGATAGAACCACCTTTAATTATAACTTATCAAAGTGCTGATGAAACATTTTTTTTTCAGATGGCTCAAACTAACCTTTGACAACACATGTCTTTGCACAGTTGATCTTAGAATAACCAACATGATCTTAGCAAGAACTGGACCAAAGTTAATCTGTGGGGCCAGAGTACTAACACAGTTGGCAGGGCATTTTCCTTGCATGCAGCTGACCCTGGTTTAATTCCAGGCATCCCATATGGTTCCCAGAACCTGACTGAAGCAATTTCTGAGTGCAGAGCTAGGAGCAACCCCTGGGCAATACCACCGGTGTGATCCCAAAACAAAACAAATAAACAAATAAAAGAACAAAAAGAAAGTTGATCTGTATATGTTAGTTTCTATTTATTACCACTGGATAACAGATATTAATAATTATGAATATTATCTGCCCTATTTGTCTTTCTTTGAGACATTTAGCCCTTTAAAATTTTCACCTATAGGTTATTCGTAATGTTTAATTTGTGAGACAGTAGAAGGGAAACTATTCATTTGATTTACTGGATCAGACACTGATATTGGTGTTTGCACAAGAAAGAAAAATAATAATAAGGCAGGTCTCATAGGCCTTATGGACTGCTATGAAGCACATAAGTTAGTTTCAAACAAGATAAAACAAAGATGAACCTTTTTGACCAAGACTTCTTCCTTCCAGTGTACAAGGTTTTAAATTTAAGGAGTTGAATTTAAAGTTGAGGAGTGCCTGGTATTTGTTCTAAAAACATTATTGAGAAGGTGAAAGAGTAGCTACAAGTAAACGAAGAGAAAAGAAAGATGAGGAGATAAATGTATTATGCTTTACATATTCTTCCATTGTCTTTGTTCAAATTTCCTGCCTAAGTGGTTGAAATAAAACTGAATAATGCCAATTTGATTTCTAAGTCATACTATCAATTGATATAGATTCTGTATATTTTTAATTCCAAGATAATGGAAAGCAACTATGCCAAAATGATGTAAAGAACCGACAATAAATTAGAAATGCTAAGGAAAGAGTGAGGAATGACTATGTGTCAGATAACCACTGTATGTGATTTTATATATACACATGTATATAGTCAGCTATATATAACAAAAATATATTTATATAAGATATATCCATATTCTAAATTTATTTATTTTTTAATATAAATTTTTATTTTGATCATAATGGCTTACATATTGTTGACAATAATATTTTAGGTACATATTTACATAAAATCAGGGGGGATTCCCATCGCCAAATTGTCATCCCTACGCCTCCGTTTCTATCCTACCTCCCTTTTCCTTTTCCCTCACCCCAGGGCGGCTAGAATATGTGGTCCCCTCTGTATCTAACCCACTACTTAGTAGTCTTGCACCTGTTTGGTCCTGATGCCTCCCTTATTTCCCCCTCTATCTGGAGTCAGGACTAGCTAGTTCAAGTTGCGTGGTTTTGTTTGAAGGAGAAAAAAGCAATAAACTGGGGTAAGAGTCTAATACCCCGAAAATGGGCGGAGTCCTTCTAAAGGCTCTCATCATCACTCTGGGAGATGGAGAAAAAGTAGGTGAAACACTCCACTAGTACCAAAAGAAGTGTCAAATATCCAGTGAGGGCTCCAGCTATTTCGATAAGCACCACACAGAGCAGACAAAACAAACAAACAAACAAACAAGTAGAAAAAAAATAAAACAAAAACAGACAAACAAAAATCACGCCATGGTCTTGAATTAAGAAACATGGCATAGCACATAACGAAAGAGAAGAAAGGAAGAGAAAAAAAATAAAAAAATAAGTATAATTGGGGACTACACTTTCAATAATCACACCCAAACAGAGAAATCGACCAAAATAGATTGGTAAATCAAAAATAATAATAACAATAATAAATGAAGGTACTATATATATTTATATCAAAAAAATAACCAAGGTTTTGTGCTTTTTGTATTTTTGTTTTTTTCCCTCCTGCACTGGCACAGTAAATATTGGGGTCATTCGAAAAAGAATTCACTTGGCCTAAGAGATATGGGATTTCTCCGTCCTTGGAGCATACTGTCATGGGATCAACTCTAGACATTGCTCAGGATCCTTTACTTTCCCGGTGGTGTTTTTTTGTTTTTTTTTGTTTTTTTTTTTTTCTTTCTTTTTTTTTTTTCCTTTGGTGTGTGGAAGACTTCTGCTCTGTGTTTAGAGGTCTCAGTATCTGTACAGATCCTGAGGTGGGACTTATGATGAAGTCAGTCTTTGTGGTTCTAGAGGTTCTGTTACCTCAGTGTCATTTTAACCCATCTTCTGTGGTTGATGATCTTGGTCTTTGCACTGAGCCTAGGGTGGCACCTAGGATAGCGTCTTTCTTTGTGCTCCCAAAAGCCCCATTCCGTTACAATTGTCTCTGCCGGATCTTTGGGGCTGGGGATCATGATTCTTGTGCAGGTCATAGTTCAAACCCTAAACTAGGGCTTATTTATTGGTCCCAAGATGTATACAGTCTGGTCGTGAATCAAGCAGCCAGTCATCTGTAAATCCCGATCTTGGGTTTTTGTCCTACCAAAGGGAGCCAAGACTTCTGGTTTTGTCTTGTTGTTAGTTGGTAAGGTAGGCTAATCTGCTCTAAGGTCAAAATGATCGCATTTTCCCCGTTGTCAGGATATCATGTTAGAGGTGGGCCTTGTTGTTGGTCTCGTCGTATTAAGGCCGTCCTGGATGGAGTTTGTTTCCTGCAGCTGTTGTGGAGAGCTGTGCCAGTTTCTATGTCGGAGATCCAGGGTTCAAGGCTGGATGAATGGTATCTAATCACCTGAGGTCTAATTTGATTCCACATGACATATTTTCAAGGCAGGAGATATCCCTATATTTTAAATAACTATGAGTTCCTATCTCTAGTAGATAAGAGCTCTCTTTTATTTTTTTTTTTAAATGTAAAATTTCCCCTTTACTTAGTGTGCCTTTGTAGGGGGAAGTGGTGCTACATTATAATGTCTGTGTATTCGTGGGTGGACTGATGGGATAACAGCCACAGGTCACCTACCAAAAAACGAAGAAAAAAAAAAGGGGGGGGGATTGAAACTGTATGTGCTCACAAATATATATGAAGGACAAACATTTAAAAAAAAAAGATAAATAAATAAATTAAAAAAAAAAGAAATAAAATGAGTTAGCGAAATTTTTATGGGACCAAAGTGGTGCAAAAGACTACCTTACATTTGGGGGAGGGCAGGTAAAGAGGTGGTGTATTACAGGTCTTATGCCTATGTTGGAAGTACAGTTTTTCCCATTGTCTTTTGGGTTTTTCTTGTGGTGTGTGGGTTCCCAGGCGTCTTCCTAACCCACCCCCTGACCTTCTTCAGATTGGTAAATATTTGCGGCAGGGGGGTCTTGGAAGAGTTCTTGCATTGGGGATACTTTTGGATCTAGGCCCGGTTTCAAGGAGCAGTTCGCGTTAGGGGGAGTTGGTCGGGAGGGCCTCGCAGCATGAGTCCATAGGGGAGTTGGCTGTCTTTTCTTTCAGGAGACGAGGTGTGGTTTTATCTGGGTGTCCTCTCGCCTGGGTGCTGGGTACTGGTTCATTGGGTAGGAGGTCGATCTTGATGCCTAATAGAATAAGGACTGGGGGAGAGGAGTTTTAATATGGTGGGAGATCTGGATGGGATTGAGGGGTGAGGGGATAGTTGGATTTCCGGAGGGGGGATAGGGGAAGGTGTATGGGAAGGGTTTGAAGGGAGAGAAAAGAGAAAATACCTTAGAGAGAAAAGGGGGGGAGAAAGGGAGAAAAGTAATGAGCAGAATAGAAGAAGAAAAAGAAAAAAAAAAAGTAGTGAGGAGAGGGGAGAGAATAGCAAGGGAATGCTGGTTTGATTGAATGTGTTCGAAGAATAGAGCCTGTAGTTTAAGTCTGTACGTCTCAGGTACTGCTTCAGTGGTCTGACTGGTCACGTGCTTCAATTCCTAAATGAAGGTATTACCTAAAGATAAATTGTATGTTAAAGAGTTTTCTTGTGGCCATCTCGTAGTGCAAGCAAGGTATGGTATCCCGTGTGGTATCCCGAGTTGCCACCTTAGTTTGTCCGCCCTTTGTATCCAAGGGCACCTGTGGGCAGAAAAGCTGAGAGGTTAGTTAAAGTATAGTAAGATAAAGGCATTAAAAGGTAGTGTTATGGTATGTTGCCATTGTAGTCCGTGATTTACCTTGGTGTTCTATACTTGTGTTCCTGTATATGAACTCTCAGGGATTATTGTGGACCTTTGTTGTAGAAGTCTGATTACATACCTGTTCTCTCTATGCTGCCGTTTCTGTTGTTGCTGTTTTCTTTGTGGTATAATGTGTAGTCAAGAGTTTGCGTTGTTCCTTTTTCATGTATTTTGGACACTGCTCCCACGTCTATGCTGACTATTACAGTGTTCGGAGTTTCTACCCTGTTATTTGATAGGATTTAGTTGTGTATAAACTATGTGTTCTAGGTGTTTCAGAATAGTGCTACCATTCTGTGTTTATCTTTTGTCTTCTGACTTACTTCGTTTAACATAACATGATCTAGGTCCATCCATGTTGCTGCAAAGTCTGTGATTGTATCGTTTCTGACTGCCATGTAATATTCCATTGTGTATATGTACCACATCTTAATGATCCATTCATCTGTTGTTGGACATCGAGGTTGGTTCCAAGATTTGGCTATTATACTGAGTGCTGCAATAAATAGTGGGGTGCATATATATTTTGGAATGAATGTCCTTCCATCTTGTGGGTATATGTCTAGTAGAGCAATTGCTGGGTCAAATGGCAGATCGATTCTGAGTTCTTTGAGCACTCTCCAGACTTTTCTCCATAGATGTTGGACTAGGGGGCATTCCCACCAGCAGTGGATGAGAGTTCCTTTCATACCGCATCCTCGCCAACAAAGGTTGTTTCCATTATTTTTGATGTGAGCCAACCTCACTGGTGTAAGGTGGTATCTCATTGTTGTCTTGATTTGGATCTCCCTGATGATGAGTGAAGGTGAGCATGTTTTCATGTGTTTGTTGGCCATCCTTCTGTCTTCCTCAGAGAAGTGTCTATTCATTTCATCTCCCCATTTTTCTATGGCTTTATTTGGTTTTGAGGGGCTCAGCTTTCTGAGTGCTTTGTATGTTCTAGATATCAGCCCTTTATCTGATATGTCAAGTGAAAAGATTTTTTCCCATTCTGTTAGCTGTCTTCTTGCATTAAGTAGGGTTTCTTTTGCCATGCAGAAGCTTTTTAGTTTGATGTAGTCCCATTTGTTTATATTTGATGCTAACGTTCTTGCCATTGGTGCTCCGTTCTCAAAGACCTTTTTGATATATAGGTCTTCGAGTGTTCTGCCTATTTTATTCTCGATAAACTTTATAGATTCAGGTCTGATTTCAAGGTCTTTGATCCATTTTGAGTTGACTTTTGTATAAGGAGTGAGGTATGGGTCAATTTTCACTTTCGTACATGTGGTTTTCCAGTTGTACCAACACCATTTGTTGAATAGGCTTTCTTTGTTCCATTTCAGATTCTTGCCTCTTTTATCAAATATTAGTTGGCTGTATATCTGGGGGTTTATCTCTGGGAATTCTGTTCTGATCCACTGGTCTGAGCTCCTGTCTCTGTTCCAGTACCATGCTGTTTTAATTACTATGGCTTTATAGTATAGTTTCAAGTTAGGTAAGGAGATGCCTCCCAGCTTCTTGTTTTTCAGTATGTGTTTGGCTATCCTGGATCTTTTGTGGTTCCAGATGAATTTTGTGATTGATTGTTCTATTTCTTTAAAGAATTGTGTCTGAATTTGGATAGGGATTGCATTAAATCTATATAGAAGTTTGGGTAAGATAGTCATTTTGACTATGTTAATTCTACCTATCCATGAGCATGGGATGTTCTTCCATTTCTTTAGATCTTCTTCAATTTCTTTCTGAAGTGTTTTGAAGTTTCCCTGGTAAAGGTCTTTCACTTCTCTTGTAAGGTTTATTCCTAGATACTTGATATTTTTTGATACTATCTTAAATGGGATTGTATTTTTAATCTCTCTCTCCTCAACTTCATTGTTTGTATATAGAAACGCTACTGTCTTTTGTGTATTGACTTTGTATCCAGCCACTTTGCTGTATTGGTTGATTGTTTCTAGGAGTTTTACTGTGGACTCTTTAGGGTTTTTGATGTATATCATCATATGTCGGCAAATAGAGCTAGCTTGTGTTCATCTTTCCCTACTTGAATTCCTTTGATTCCCTTCTCTTGTCGGATTGCTATTGCTAGCACTTCTAAGGTTATATTGAATAAGAGTGGAGAGAGTGGACAGCCTTGCCTAGTTCCTGACCTTAGTGGGAATGCTTCTAGTTTCTCGCCATTAAGTATAATGTTGGCTGTAGGCTTTTCATATATAGCTGTAACTATCTTGAGGAAGGTTCCTTCTAACCCTATTTTGCTGAGTGTCTTTAACATGAAAGGATGTTGGATTTTGTCAAATGCCTTCTCGGCATCAATTGATATGATCATGTGGTTTTTGTCTTTCATGTTGTTGATGTGATGTATCATGTTTATTGATTTGCGTATGTTGAACCAACCTTGCATTCCTGGTATGAAACCCACTTGGTCGTGATGTATGATCTTTTTGATGAAGTGTTGGATTCGGTTTGCTAGGATTTTGTTGATTATCTTTGCATCTATGTTCATTAGTGAGATTGGTCTGTAGTTTTCTTTTTTGGTGGTGTCTTTGCCTTCTTTGGGAATGAGTGTGATATTAGCCTCATAAAAGGAGTTGGGGAGGATTCCTGTTTTTTCTATGGTTTGGAAAAGCCTTTGGAACAGTGGTAATAGGTCTTCTTTAAATGTTTGATAGAATTCACCTGTAAATCCATCTGGGCCTGGGCATTTGTTCTTAGGGAGTTTTTTAATTACCTCTTCAATTTCCTCTGAAGTGATTGGTCTGTTTAGACTTTCTAGATCTTCCTTTTCCAGTCTTGGAGGAGGGTGTTTGTCCAAGAATCTGTCGATTTCTACTGGGTTCTCTAGCCTACTTGAGTATAGTTGTTCATAATATGATCTCATGATATGTTGTATTTCTTGGGGTTCTGTTGTAATCTCTCCCCTTTCATTTGTGATCCTAGTGATTTGGGTGTTTTCCCTCTTTTTTTTGGTGAGTCTCGCCAATGGTTTGTCTATCTTGTTTATTTTTTCGAAAAACCAACTCCTGGTCTCATTGATTTTTTGTATTGTTTTCTTAGTTTCGATATTGTTTATTTCTGCTCTGGTTTTTATTATTTCTTGCCTTCTGTTTGTGGTTGAATTTCTCTGTTGCTGTTGTTCCAATTCTTTGAGGTGATCTTTTAAACTGTTGGTTTTGTTGTTTTCCTGTTTCTTGACATAGGCCTGTATTGCTATGAGTTTCCCCCTAATTACTGCTTTTGCTGTGTCCCATAGATTTTGACATGTTGTCTCTTCATTGTCATTTGTCTCAAGGAATCTTTTTATTTCTTCCTTGAGTTGTTCTTTGATCCAGCTGTTGTTAAGCAGCATGTTGTTTAGTCTCCAGGTATTAGTTTTCCTCCATTGCTTCTTCTTGACATCAGTTTTAAGCTCTGTTGCATAGTGATCTGAAATGGTACTTCTAATTATCCTTACCTTTGTGATCTTACATAGGTTGGCTTTGTATCCTAAGACATGGTCTATTCTGGAGAAGGTTCCATGTGGGTTTGAGAAGAATGTGTATTCTGCTTTCTGGGGATGGAGGGCTCTATATAAGTCTGTTAGCCCTAAATCTTCTAATTTTTCATTTAGAGCTCTTATTTCTTTGCTATTTTTCTGCTTGGAGGATCTGTCCAGTGGTGATAGTGGAGTATTGAGGTCCCCTACTATTATCACAATTCCCTTCATGTGTTTCTCCAGGTTTGCCAGTAGTTGCCTCACATATTTTGGTGACTCTACATTAGGTACATAGATATTGACCAGGGTTAGTGTTTCTTGATCTAATGTTCCCCTGACCAGTAAGTAGTGACCCTCTTTGTCTCTGATCACTTTCTTGAGGTTGAATACAATTTGGTCTGATATAAGAATGGCTGTCCCTGCTCTTTTTTGTTTTCCATTGGCCTGAATAATTACTTTCCATCCTTTTATTCTAAGCCTGTGCTTATCCTGTAGCTGTAGGTGTGTTTCTTGCAGACAGCAGAAGTCCGGTTTATTTTTCCTAACCCAGTTCTCTACTATGTGTCTTTTAATTGGAGAGTTTAGTCCGTTTACATTTAGGGAAATTATTGATAGAGAGGACTGTTGTGCAGTTGTATTGTGTGGAGTGGTTGTTGTTACAATCGGGGGTTTGGATTGTGTAATTCTTCTCTGAGTAAGTCGCTTAGGATCGGCTTAGTTTGCACAAATAGTTCAAGTTCATTCATGTTTGAGAATGTTTTTAGTCTGCCCTCCCATATGAATGATAGTTTTGCTGGGTATTGGACCCTGGGTTGGAAATTTCTTTCATTCAGTCGTTTAAATATGTCATTCCACTGTCTTCTTGCTTGAATTATTTCAAATGGGAGATCTGGTTTGATTCTTATGTCCTTTCCTTTGTACTTGAGGGTTTTTTTCTCCCTTATTGCTTTCAGGAGTTCCTCTTTCTCTTTGTTTTTTGCCATTTGGATTATTATGTGTCTTGGTGTGGGTTTATTGGGGTCTACTTTATTAGGGACTCTCTTGACTTCTTGGATTTGTCCTGAATTGTCTTTCCAGAGGGTGGGAAAGTTCTCTGTTATTATCTCCCCGACTACCTGTTCTACCCCCTTCCCTATTTCCTCCCCTTCTGGTATACCCACAATTCTTAGATTGTTTCTTTTGTCCTTGTTGATTAGATATTGGATTTTTCCTTCCAGTGCTTTGCCTTTTATTTCTTTGTTGGTTTCTTGATCATTTTTTGATTGCAGTTTTCCTTCGAGTTCTTCTATGTGCTTCTCCAACTCTGTGTTTCTGCTCGTAAGGCTTGTTACCTTGTCTTTTAATTCCTTCACTTCTTTTTGTATGGACTCTCTCATGTTCTTTGACATTTCTTCTTTAATTTGGCTGATTCGTTCGTCCATGGATTTTTTATATTCGGTTGTTAGGGTTTCTTTTAATTCTTTTAGTAATTCTTGCATTTCCTTCCTCATGACTGCTTTTAGGTCTTCTTCCCGTGGATCTGTGCGCTTTGGTGGACTTGGAAATTTGATAGGGTTTGTCATGGTGTCTCCAGTTATTAGCGATTTCCTTGCTTTACGCATTGTTCTTTGTATTTAATGGTGTATTTTGGAGTGCTGTGGCTTCTAATTTTGGCCTGCTTTGGTCCCCTTCCTGAAGGTGTTTCTAGAGGGGCCTGTTGGGTGAGTTTGTTGGGCCTAGCCCTTTTTCCTCCCCTTTGCTACCTAGAGTGCAGCCTTCCTGCTGTGGGTCTTGTCCCTTTCTGCTCCTTATTTCTGTCAGCGGTGCAGTTCCACTCCTGGCCACAATGGTTACTGGCGCTGTTGAGCCTAGCTCTCAGTCCCCCCTCCTTTCTCTGGGAGTCAATGGAGCTCTGCCCCCTCCACGCCTCCCTTGAAGGGTTCCCTCAGTTCAACCCTTCAGGCTCTGTCCTCACCCTTGGGGAGTCCCTGGTCCACTCCAGGGTCCAGGGAGGTGGACTGCTCTAGTTCCCCTGCGAGTCCAGATGGCTGGCCCTATCTCTCCCGTCTGTTCGGGTTGCTCAACTTGACTTTCTAGTCACCCACCTGGGGGAAGGGAGTCACTCAACCCTCTCTGGCTGGCACGCAGGGGTTCCTTGGGGAAGGGTCCGTCCCAAATGCCGGGCGCAAAGAGACAGAAATTCCCTCACTCACTCCTCCAGCCGGCCCGCCAAAGGGTCCGACCCAGACACCGGCGCAAAGAGACAGAAATTCCCTCACTCACTCCTCCAGCCGGCCCGCCGGGGTCCCTGGGGAAAGGGTCCGACCCAGACACCGGCGCAAAGAGACAGAAATTCCCTCACTCACTCCTCCAGCCGGCCAGCCGGGGTCCCTGGGGAAAGGGTCCGACCCAGACACCGGCGCAAAGAGACAGAAATTCCCTCACTCACTCCTCCAGCCGGCCCGCCGGGGTCCCTGGGGAAAGGTCTAAATTTATTTTTATGCAAAAACTTATATGGACTGTTGTCACACACCTGTAAAAAAATCACTTTTTACTTTTCCCTTTCACTTTTTCTGGATTAATTGACACAAATACCCTTAATTATGTCAACTCTGATCCTTAAGTGATTTATGTTAAACTCTGACTAATAAAAGTGTCAGGAAAATTATCAGAGAGGAGAGGCTTGACTGGCTCAATGTAATCCAAGAGGCTGCCCAACATCCCCTGGACAAAATGCACTTTTTCACATGACTCTGTCTGTTTTTTGGTACATCATTCCTTTTTGCTGACCCATACATTACAGGGTCAGCATAAATATGAACATGGTGAATACCATGAATTGTAAGGGGCTGAAAGTAGGAGGCAGGTATCAATTCACAGGAAACCAGCCAAAGAGTGATCTCCAGAATTACCCACACAATAGACCTACATTTTAACTAAGGACTTTCTATAAATTTAAACTAAGAATTTCTATAAATGTAAACTAAGGACTTTCTATAAATTTTAACTAAGTAATTACAATGAAAAACTTTTCTGGCCATACTCGGTGATGCTCAGAGGTTATTCCTGGCTATGTGCTCAGAAATCGCTCCTGGCTTGGAGACCATATGGGACTCCAGGGGATCAAACCGCAGTTCGTCCTAAGCTAGTGTGGGCAAGTCAAGGCAGATAGATGCCTTACTGCTTGCACCACTGCTCCAGTTCCTAAAACATTCTAACAAAATTTAAGAATATTCAAACATTTATATTAAAGTATAATTAGGCATTAAAGGTTTAGTTTCAATGCTGTTCTAAATTATTCTTATTGCCTTTGTTTAACTCATTCATTTGCTTACCAGAAGCCTACTGTGTGTTAGTAATATGAGTAAAGATTAGGGGGGTAGGAGTCAAATAAAAAGAAAACTAAAGTATCAAGAAATCTCAAGAACAAAGTAGAGAATGGATAAAAGAAGCAACCTGTGATAACCTTGACTTTTCTGCAACATAGGAAGAAGATTTCAATTGTCAAAAATGGGGACAGAGAATATAGTTAGATTTGGAGCTTATATTTTGTTCATTTTTCATAGGTAATTGGGGAAGTATGCACATTTTGTATGGCTGAGTATCATATATTAATAATTTTCCTATATGTTAACAGTGATAGCAATTGGAAGTGTCTCCTAAGAAAGTATAAATCTGCAGATAAATTAGGAGAACAAGGCCACTATTGAGGTGAAAAGTGAAAAGAGCCTTAATCAAGTCAAGAAAAGTGGGAAATTTAGAAGACTTAATTTAATGGATTTAATTATGATTATATTTAAGAAAAGGTAAACACCTAGGGTGACTCTGGACTTTGAGGTTTGAATATATTGGTTAATTTCTAAAATAAAAAAGGAAATGAGGATTTGTGGCAGTTGATTGACATCATTTTAGATGTGATGCATATGAGACACATCTTAAGAGTGGAGAGTTGAAAGACAGTCTAAAGCTAAGGAGGGACATGACTGGTAAATATCTCTAAATAGAGCTTAGTATTAAGGTGTCATTAGCATAGGTATTAGTTGAAAATCAGAGTGTAATGAATTTGTATGATGTAAGTCTATTTTATAAACATCCCAATAGTAGATGCCCAGAAAGCAAAACATAAGGCCTTCATTAGAAAATAAATTATCAGAGATACCTTAAGAAGAAAAAATAATTACAAACTTTGTTATGATTCAGAAGGGAAGAGAAGATATTTCAAAATTAAATTAGATAAAGGCTGAATGATAACATTGTCCTTGACCATAATTATGATGGCAAACTTTGCCAAGGCAAATTAGTATGGTATATTACAGAGGTTATGACCAGTAAAATTTAATAAGCACCAATCTTATCAATGGGCCACATCATCAACTCTAAAAATTATAGACAAATAGCTTATTCAAAAGAATGAGTTCATTTAAAAATGAGAAAGAATCTGTAAAGGACATATAGAAGTTTGATTTAGATGTTACATTTTCTAGAATAAAATATCTTCAATTCAAAAAGTTTTTTGTTTAAATATATATATTGCAGAAATATAAAACCTCCCTCTTGATGATCATGGAGCAAGTGTTGGTTTCCTCTGGAGAAAGCCATACAAAATTTGTAAAATAATATGTTTACTGGATAGCCAAGAATAGGCTACACACTGATATTCAGGAAGAGAAATAAGAAATGATGGTGAATCTTGTAACTTTGGGCTTTCTGGCAGAGACAAAACAGCTTTCAGGAAAAGGAGAGAGCTCAGCAATCAGAGTTTTGAGCAGTTGAGGCGTTGGAAACATCAGCATAGAATAATGGAGACGAGGCTTTAAAGCATAACAAGAGGTCTGGAAAACAGCACAGAGCTGATTTTGAAATGTTGGTGCATTACAAAGCTGTATTTGCTAAGAGATACTTTTCAAAGTTGAGAAAATTGTACCAGAGACTACAAATTCAGCAAATACTAGAAGTTGCACAGACTCTTAGCTGCTTTCGAGTTCCAACCAATCAGCACAAGGAAATCTGAAGGAACATTTTGAATATTTAGTAGGGATAAGAGAAAGTCCTTCACTTAGGACAAAGGTTAACCTTGCTACACATAAAAAAAAAAACTGCACTAGATGAACCCTCACCTAGCTTAAATATCAATGAAAATATTCAACTCAGGGGCCAGCGAGGTGGCGCTAGAAGTAAGGTGTCTGCCTTGCAAGCACTAGCCAAGGAAGGACCGCAGTTCGATCCCCCAGCATCTCATATGGTTCCCCCAAGCCAGGGGCAATTTCTGAGCTCTTAGCCAGGAGTAACCCCTAAGCATCAAATGGGTGTGGCCCGAACCCCCCCCCCAAAGAAAATATTCAACTCAAAAAATTGTATTGAAGAGACCAACTAATTCCAAAGTCATTAGATTTCTGATCCTAATTCAACATTTTAGGTAAGGTAATAAATGTAGGTTGTCAATAATTAAACATTTCCACCTTCCAAATGAAAAAGAAATCATAGACATACTAAGGAGTAGAAAAATATGAACCATGCCAAAGGCCTCTGTAACCATTTAGGAAGGGGTGTGGAACATGGGTCACTCCAGCACCCCTCTACCTCCTTCGTCTGGTACTCCAGGGCTTTGCCTGGCCACATGGCTGGGCAAGCCAGCGAGGTGGGTTCCTTGGAGGAGTTTATTGGTTTTCCTAGGCTTTCCCCATTTCCCTCCTGGCTCCAAAGGGAGGGTCTGGGGTGGGGGCTCTGACCTTCCTGCCTTCTGGCTCCAGAAGAATCTCTTTCCTTCCTGGGAGCTGAGCCGGGAAGTCCTGCCAGCATGGCGTTTAACAGCCCTCCGCCATGCCAAGGCCTCTGTAACCAGGCCTAGGAAGGGGTGCGGGACATGGGTCACCCCAGCACCCCTCTACCTCCTTCCTCTGGTACTCCAGGGCTTTGCCTGGCCACATGGCTGAACAAGCCAGAGAGGTGGGAATAGCAGCACAATAGGTTCTGGCATTAAGACTTACCAGGGTATTTTTCTTATTAAACCTGTCCATTATGAAACATTATGAGAAATATATGGATATCATTGTTTTTCATCAGCTTGTCATTATCTGAACACTGTCCAGGTGCTCGTTTTATTCCTTTACTCTCTCCCATCTCTTGTTACCCCACATTAAACCATTTTTCTGTACTAATAATTTTTGTTTTGGCCAAGGTGGATTACATATCTTTCACAGTAATTTTTTTTGTGGAGTCTGAAGCTTCAGCAGGCAACGTGTCACGGCAAGGTTCCATGCTGTAGACTTTTTGGGCAAGATAACGTGAAGATGCAGCCTCGGCTGCCCCCCACAGCCTTCTCTCTCCTTCCTCCCCTTCCCCAAGGTTATTTCTAGACAACTGCTCAGGGTCCCAGCAAGTGGGTTCTGGTGAGGTGCAATTTAAAAGAGACCCCAGGCTTCTTTGTTCCTGCAAAGGGCTGGGAAGGGACTGCTAAACTTTCAACTTCCAGCAATTAGGAAGGAAACGCCTCTTGGGGAGTCAGAAGCTTCAGCAGGCAACAAGGGGAGGACATGGCTCCATGCTCTCTTCGCTTGTCCAAATCACAGACCAAAGTGGTGTCTCGGAAACACCCCCCTCCCTCTTGACTATTTTTAAAACATAAAAGGGTCATGTGTATCTCCTTTGTATATCTCAGATGTATTCCCTTAACATCTATAACTCTTTTCAAATATCCTCATATAGTGACAATTTTGCCTACTGGATTTGTTATTTGATTGTTTGATTTTCCCCCTTTGAGATCTGTTTTATAAGCAATAGTGGTAGAAGAGTATCTCTGTATAGATTTCATGTATGTACCAAGTTACAGGGAATGTTGGACTTTATTCGTCGGCCCCCAGATGCACCAACAATATCTTGTGGCATTGCTTCTCTTTTGCATAGGCACATTAAAATGGGAAAATAATACATATGCAAACAAGTTCTTATCTAATAGAGATGGGAACACAAATTTGGTAATGTAATTAGGCCTTTTACCCTGAACATTGGCATAATGATTTGGCTCAGGCCTCAGAAGAATGGGCATCGCCTACACACACCTGAACAATGGATACCACCTATGGAAACAACCACAATTGTCTATAATATTACCAAGATCCAAGCCTCTACCAGGGAATACCCACCACTGCTTTGGCATTGACTTACTCCAAAGAGTGCTCCAAACACCCAGGCGACTCAGCAACAGTCTGCATGCAGGGCAGATCGTTCTGCATTTAATGGTATGCTGAAACTAGAGGATGCTCCACATCAGCCTGACATCGATGAAAGAAATGCACAGAACCCAGAGTCTTTAAATATAAGAATCTGATACCAACAATAGCTAAAGTGTGAAAAAGTTTCACCAGGACCTTGAGAATGACTCGAGTTGGACGGACTGGTATGCCTGGAACCCAGAGTCGGTCTTATGCCAATAAACTTCTGTGGTGAGGCCTTTTTGTAATTAGGTCAAGGTTTTTTTTTTTTCATTTTCCCCATTTTTCTGGACCTATGCAAACAAGGGCGATTGCCACTATCACACCCTTACTATATTTTTTTTACTCTTATCCTTTAAGAAAAAAAATACAACTTACTGAACTTAAAAACAAATAACTGTAGTAGAATGCCTGTCTCGAACACAGGCAGGGGATGGGAAGGGGGGAGAGGGTAATGTTACATTGGTGAAGGGGGGGTGTTCTGGTTATGACTGTAACCCAACTATGATCATGTTACTTAAATAAAAAATATATTTAAAAAACATTAAATACATTTTAAAAGCTAAAAATAAGTAATCAATAGATATAGGTCTGAAATTACTGAGATGATAAATCAATAATTTTTAAATAGCTACTATAAATACATGTAAGGTCTTAAAGAAAACATGAACAAAATAAGAGAAATCAAACTTTTAAAAATATATACAATTTCTAGAGCTTAATAATGCAGTATTTGAAGCAAAAATATCACTACACAAGTATAAAAACATATTAGATGCTTACACATAAAGAATATCATTTTACTTAAAATAAATCAGATCAATAGAGTTCAAATAGAAACATGCTGAGTAAACAGATTCATTCCAATATATGTGTTCACTTAGATGAATTGGACAAATTGCTTGAGATATGCAAACTGCTAAAATTGTATAGAAAAATTAAAGACTTCTTAAGTCTTTTGTAAATAAAAACTAAATTTAAAAATCTCTCTCACACACACATACACACATATCAAAACAAAGGCCAGAATATTACTCAAAGAAAGGCAGATCAGATTTGCAAGTTCAAGGCTCTGAGATTAATTCTTAAAACTGCATAACCATCTCATTGTATGAGGGCCCCTTCATACTTCCAAGCACATGTGTCCAAACACTGAATCAAGAGGCCACCTGTTAGGCCAGGTACTTTGAAAATAGCCTCTTACTAGTCTTTACTTAATAAGATTTTCACAAAATAAAAAAACAAAACTTCAAATACATGGATCAGGGGTAGAATTTAGTGGTAGAGTTCTGATATGACATATGTGAAGTCCTTCAGTTTTACCCCTTGACTTCACAAAGAAAAAGACAATAATGTGACTTCAAAAGTTCATCAAATATTAAAAGAAGATGTAATTCTATTCATGTATAACATTATGTATATATTATATAGACTAAATAACAGAGCATGCACTTTTTTCTATGCATGCACTTTTACTTAATCTATAGAGGTCTCACCCAGTGGTTCTCAGGAGTTCTGGGCCATTGTCTGAACTGTGGCATACTGCTTAGGTCTGGCAGTGTTCTGGGCCAACAAAGTTATAGCTAGTGTTGTTGAGGGTATAGAAACATGTGATGACCATTCAAGGATTGAGCTCAGGGCTTTGCATATGCAAAAACCATATCCCTAACTCATGCATTCTTTAATAAAGAAAATAGATCTCATCAAGTACATTGCAAGACAATAATAAATATTTCAACAAGGACTTATAAGAATGGTCTAGAAGGAGAGGATCTTTGCTGAATATTAGTCATGAATAAAGCTGCAGATAGCTGAGTTAAATTGATATTTAAAGATTTCAACAGGAAGTAAGAGCAATTTATGGGAATGACATAACTATATATGTAAAGCAAAGAAGCATATGTATTTGAACAGCAAATATTACTGTATCATTTCAGAGGCTTAAATTATAGATGATCATAATAATGAATCATATTCCATCACAAGTATGATTTTTATTATCTAAAGGGTTATAAAAAATCAATAAAAAATTTTAAGCATGAAAATTGCACAGTTAAATAGAAATTTGGGGAGTGTAAAAGCTAGACAGTAGGCAGAGAAGTATAAGACATGAAAACACAGGCTAATCCTTGAAATGACCTGATGTGGTCCTTTGTTACAGGGAAGAAGGGCAGAATGCCTAGAGGAAGCCTCAGGGTAAATTCAAAGGACAGCTGTTCAGAAAACCCAATTGTATTTTTTAAGCATTAAGATTAAAATTATGTAAACTATTAAAAATTGATTTTTATGCTCACACAAAAAAAATCTTATGGAGTCGAATTTTACTAGCACAAACAGTCCTATATGAAAAGATAAGCATTATTTAGATCTGTCATGTCCTTGATCTGAAATGACACTTTTCAGTGTAGTTTCAAATATTTGTGTATGATAATTTATTTTTAAAGCACTCTTAAGCTCTATCACTCAATTTTTAAACCTGAATGTATATTCAAACAAATTGATAATGGGAAACAATTGATCAAATGGTTTGTATAAATTGTACCCTTCCTAAATTTTCAATTGATTTTTGGAAGATGGATCTAGTCTATTGAATTTGAAGGGACTCAGTATGGAATAAATAAAATATTTTAAAAAATAAGATATTTAATGTTATCCCATTGTATTTTTTTCACTTTCAAAATAAAGTCTAATGCATTTACCTCTCAACTAACTGAGGCCCATGCACAGATATCTCTAAGGCAGCAGTTAATCTTCCATGTTCCTCTAGTGAACATTGTCAGGGGACAAAGGCAGACAAGAATTTGATATGTTGTGATTTTGTAGCAGCAAACAAACCACAGTGGAGAAAGCAGCAATTAACATTGCGAATCTGTTAACACCATCATGGATTTGAAATTATTTCATAACTCAGTATAGAAAAAAAGAGTTGGAGTCTTCATGCTAGTCTTCATTAAACTGAAGTCAGTACAAGCAGAACTCCCTTCAAAATAAAAAGACAAAGAATGCAGGGTTACTGGACCAGAGAGATAGTACAATGAGTAAAGTACTTGCCTCTCAGGTGACTGACCTGAGTTTGATCCCTGTCACCTCATATGATCCCTGAGAAACACCAGGAATGATTTCTGAGAAAAATACAGGAGGAAGAAAAGTACTTATGAGTGTGGCCAAATGCAAACAAACAAAAACTAAAAGCCAAAAACAAAACAATAAAACAGTGATGCAACATTATTTTGAGTTTCTTTGTTTTTCATTTTGCTGAATATAGAAAACATTGACTTGGCATTCATTAACTCAGTATGTATCCAGGATTGTTCTCTCTTATGCAGTACTACAGTCTGTTGAGAGATACCACAAAGGGATGGAGGAGAAACACTGAAATGACCAGAAAATTACTTTAAGTGATAGAATAAGAACTTTCCTAAAGCATTTCCCTGCATTTGCAAGCAAAGCTTTTCAAACAGTCTAGAAACAAGAGAATATATAAAGATCTAAAGTATCTATTTTAGCATTCCAAAAAGGACTTCCTGTAATCTTGGAATTATATACACATGAAACCAGGATTAACAGTATTGTAAATCTCAATATTTCTATAAATTAAGAACAATATATATCTGTATATATTTATATATATTATATAGAGAGAGACAGAGGAATAATGTTTATCAGAGTCAGAAAGTGGATTGGGAACATTGATGGGGAAAATATGGACTGGTTAAGGACATTGTCTGACTGAGACCTCATTATAAACAACTTTGTGAATGTATCTCATGATGATTCATTTAAATAACTTGTTTTATCTAAAAATTAAAAAACAAAAACTTTATTAAAATTTAAGTTTTTACTTTATTTTATTTAAAAAAAAAAAACAACAGGACTTACTTTTGCCTATATGATCACTCCTAACAGGCTCAGACAACTGAAGGGGTTCCAAGGATTTCTGCCAGATCAAGTGCATGCAGATTTATACTATTTGTTACACTATCTTTCCAGTTCTTGTACATCTACTTTTTATGTACTAATTTATTAAAATATTTTTCTAGCATGTGCATACCTCCTTTCCTTAAGTATTTGCTATATTACATTGATTGATTTGCATATATTAAACTATCTTTGAATCACTGGAATGAATTCGAATTGGTCATGATATATGACCTTTTAACTGAGCCATTGAATCATATTTGCTAGGATGTTGTTGAGATCTTTGCATGTGTGTTCATCAGGTATCTTGGTCTGTAGTTTTCTCTTTTTGTGAGATTCTTTGTCTGCTTTTGGTATCAGGATGATGTTAACTTCATAAAAAACTATTTGGGATTGTTTCTATTTTTTCTATTTCTTGGAAGAACTTGAAAAATGATTGATAATAGGTCTTCTTGAAATATTTAAAATAATTCATTAGTGAATCCATCTGGGGTGGGGCTTTTGTTTTGGGGTAGACTTTTTGATTACCATTTTAATTTCCTCAATAGTGCTAGATCAGATATGCCAGACCATCTTGGTTTAACCTTGGAAGATTATAAGAATGCAATAACTTATCCATTTCTATCAGGCTCTCTTATTTTGTGGCATAGAGTTTCGCAAAGTAATCTCTGATTACTCTTTGATTTTCTATGGTATCTATAGTAATCTCCCCTTTTCATTTCTAATTTGGTTTATTAAGTTTCTCTCACTCCCTTTCTTTGTGAGTTTTATTTATCTTTTCAAAGAACCAACTCTTGTTTTCATTGATCTTTTGGACTTTTTTATTTCCAATTCATTAATTTCTACTCCAAGTTTTATTATTTCCTTCTGTCTACCTATTTTTGGTTCATTTGCTTGAGCACTTTGCAATTTTATAAGCTGTGACATTTAGTTATTTTGGTATGCCCCCTCTTTCTGTTGTATGCTTGCAAAGCTATAAATTTTCTTATTAGTACTGCTTAAGCTGTGTCCCACAAATTCTGATAATTTGTGTCTTCATTCTCACTTACTTTCAGGAATCTTTTGATTTAATTTTTTATTTTGCCTCTAACCCATTTCTTGTTCAGTAGCAATATGTTAAATTTCTAGGGATTAAGAATTTTACTTTGTGTCTGTAATTTACTTCTAATTTTAGTGCATTATGACATATATATATTATGTAGGTAGGATTCATTCTAGAGATGCAAGGATGGTTTAACATATAGAAGTCAATCAATGTAATATACTATATCAATAAAAGAAAAATGTAAAACCATATTATCATATCAATAGATGCAGAGAAATCATTTGACATGATGCAAAACCCATTCATAATAAAAACTCTCAACAAGATGTGAATGGGAGAAAATTTTCACAATATAGTCAAGGCTATAACCTCAAGCCCATGTCAAAAATCAGACTCAGTGTAGAAAACCTGAAAGCCTTTTGTCTAAAATATGGCACAAAACAAGACTACCTCCTCTCTTATTCAACATAGTACTGGAAGGCAAGAAAATATATCAAGGACAGCCAGATAATAAAGGAATAAATCAAGATCTCATGTTTGCATATGGCATACTATATTTAAAAAATCATAAAGACTCTACCAATAAGCTTCTAGAGAAAATAGATTTGTATTGCGAAGTGGAAGTCTACAAAATTAACAAGCACTAATCTATGACTTTATGATTTACATCAAATAAAACAATCCTATTCATAATAGTAGCACAGAAACTCAAATACATTGTTGTAAACTTAACTAAAGAGGTAAAAAAATTTTACAAAGAAAACCACAAAACATTGCTTTAAAAATTAAAGAGGACATAAGGAAATTTATCATTAATAAAGGGGCAAGAAACATAAAGTAGAGCAAGAAAAGCCTCTTCAACAGGTGATGTTGGAACAATTGGTCAGCCATGTGCAAAAAAATCTAACTCAGACCTCAATGTAACACCATGCACGAAGGTCAAATCAAAATGTATTAAAGACCTTTATATCAGATCTAAACCTTAATGATATATAAGAAAACATGAGCAAAACACTCCATGACATTGAAACTAAATGCATCTTCCAGGAGGAAACACCACTGTGTAATGTACCACTCTGTGGAAGCAGAGATAAATATATGGGACTACATAAAACTGCACCACAAATGAAACAGTAATTAGGACACAAAGGCCACCCATGGAATGGGAGAAACTATTCTCCAAATACATATCAGATAAGGGACTACATCATACAAGATACTTAGAGAACTCACCAAGAGAAATAAACATCTAGTCCCATTAAATAATGGAGAGAAGAAATGAATAGACAATTCCTCAAAGAAGAAATACAAATGAACAAAAGGCATATAAAAATATGCTCTACATCTCTAATCATCAGGGAGATGCAAATCAAAACAACAATGAGGTACCATCTCACACCACAGAGACTGGCACACATCACAAAGAACAAGAACAATCGATGCTGTGGGATGTGGGGAGAAAGGAACTCTCATTCCCTGCTGGTGGGAATGCTGTCTAGTATAAACTTTATGGAAAACAATATGGAGATTCCTAAAAATAAACTGGAAATTGAGTTCCCATATGATCCAGCTATACCACTCCTAGGGATATAATATAAGAACACAATAACACCATACAAAAATGCCCTCTACACTCCTGAGTTCATTGCAGTCCTGTTGACAGTACCAGAATCTGTAAAAAATAAATAAATAAATAAATAAATAAATAAATAAATAAATAAATAAATAAATAAATAAACAAACAGATGCCTGACAACAGATGAGAAGCTAAGGTAGCAAATGCAGGGCATTTGCTTTGCATGCAGCAGACCAAGACAGATCTGGGTTCGATCTCTGGCATCCCATCTGTTCCCCTGAGCCTGCCAGGGAATGAGATCTGACAGCAAAGCCAGGAATAACCCCTGAGTACTTTCAGGTATGACCCAAAAATCCCTCCCTAAAAAAAAGCAATTTGCCTTTACATGGATTGACATAGAGACTATTATACCGAGTGAAATGAATTAGAGAAAGAGAGACAGACACAAAATAGTCTCACTCATCTGTGAGATTTAAGAAAAATAAAATATAATATGATAAAAATAACTAGAGAAAATAGAGATGGGGTCAGTAAGGCCTTTCAATGGGGTCAGTAAAGCCTTTCAATAATATGAAATTACCACAAATGGTGATGAATGTAGCTAGAGAAATAACTGCACTCCCAACAATGATATTGAGGGGGGGGGAGGAAGGGAGAGGGAGAGAAATAGAATACCTGACTTGAAGACAAGAAGATAGTGGGCTCTAGAGGAGGGAATGAGGAATAGTTGGTCAATGGAAAGTTACCCTAGTGAATAGTGATGTACTTTCAATGTCAGAAGCCCAACTATGAACATTTTTGTATCCATGGTGCTTATATAAAAATTATTATTAAAAAAAGAGGAAGAATTTACTATAATGGCTGGAAAAAAAGAGCACAAGGAGTAAGATCTAGTCTCACATGCAGCCACCTTAGATTTAATCCAAAACACATTGTCCACTGAGCACTATTCTCTATTATGAGAGTAGAATAGGACTATATATTTGGACCCTTGTCTTGAACAATTGGTCTGGGCAGTACAAACACTAGAAGAGGGAAAATAAATTTATAGAATAACGTTAACTGGACACTGATTTTCTCACAAAATCTGTGATAAGAGCTGGCCCCCTCCCTGGAGAAAAAAAAACATAGTATCAGTGTCTAAAGTATCTGCTTTTATTGCACAATATACTAAGAAATATTTAACCCACTCAATATCCAGAATATCCTGTAATTTTAGAAGCAAATAATCTATTTTTCTAGAGATAACCAACAGCTCTCAGATTGGGTTTTGTCCAGTGGTAAGTGATAGGGTCAAGAAATGTTTATGAATCATCAAAGTTCTATTTCAAGGTAATTTCAAATATACTTCTATATATCTTCCTCAGAGGAAATGGGACCTATATCAATGCATAGTCTTTTATGTTACCCATCTCCCATCTTTATTTATTATAGCACAATGGGTTTAGAAAAACTTATGAAGCCAAAGAGATAGTACAGAGTTAAACACCTTGCAGAAGATTGACAGGGTTCATGGGGCCTGAGCAATGACACAGCGGTAGGGCTTTTGCCTTGCACGCGGCTGCCCAGGATGGACCTTAGCTCGATCCCTGGCTCGATCCCGGCATCTCATATGGTTCCCCAGAGCCAGGAGCTATTTCTGAGTTCATAACCAGGCGTAACCCCTGAGCGTCACTGGGTATGGCCCCAAAACAAAATAAAGCAAAACAAAAGATTGACAAGGTTCAATTACTAAAACACATTACCCACAAACATGACTGGAGGCCATGGATAACCCCAAGTTCTATCAAGAACCTATAAAAGTGCAGTCTTCTTCACTGAGGCATCTAAACAGCTTGACATTCTTGGATCTTCACAGTTAATTGCTAACCCTGTTGACCAAGAATATGTTATTTTTTTAAATAAGGATGCTCACTATATGAAGTTATGACTTCTAGTAAGGAAACATATATGCATAGAAGTTATGGTTTTATAGTGATATATATAGTTACATATGAGAAATAGTTCCTACACATTGTATATATTAAATAAATTAAATATCAGGAAAATCCTAGTAATAATCTTACTGGATCAATATTTTATTTGAAAAGACTCACTTCATAATTAAGTCACATCGAGGTTAAATAACTTGCTCAAGATAATTCAAGTAATAGGAGATAGAGAATAGAATATAATTTTAGGAGAGAAAATGTATTATTGAGTACATATTCTATCTTATATACTCAATTAATTAGTTTTTAAGTTAAGTATTAGCAGCTTTGCTTGAAAATATTTTAGCACAAAATTGTTTAATTGAATTAGTAGGTTAGGTTGAACATAATAAGGAGGTGAATGTAGAATGTTCAAAAGCATGGAGAATGTTCTAGAAGAACAGGATCAAATAGGGAATATCATGGAAACATTCTTGGAATTCAAATGGGTGCTATGTGCTATGGTGATATGGGTATTTAATCTGAGGTAGAATGTATTTATAATGAGTTAAAAGGAATAATTAGTAACAAATGTTTATTTCCAATGGTTTTTAGTCCAAAAATGTAGGTAGATATATCATTGTGCTATCAAAAGGTAAGTGTTCTAGTAGGGATGTATGTATGGCTTTGAAACTTTTGAAGAATGTTCAAAGGTATTTCTTGACCTTATCAGGAGTAGGTAGAAAAATTAGAATTTAATTTTATATCATGCATTATCTACCATATATAAGGTACAGATATAAGATGTCAACTTTCTTTTTACTTTTGAACAATCCCATGAAATAACAGTTCATTTGATAGAAAATATCACAGAGAAATACTGAACAATTTAAATCAAATTTCAAGCTTTATAAGTAGCAAAATCAATATTTGAAGCACAGATTGATTCCAGAGTACCTGGGATTAACCATGACCCAATTTAATTGGACCTATTGATTTATTCTTTCTACTAAGCTAGTTTGCTAGTTTGTCTCCAATGTTAGTTTAATGGGGAACAACAATGTAGATAGTACTAGGCTCTTGCTATACAACAAAATGTTTAGATAAATCATGATTTTACTGATGTAGAATAATAAGAAATATAAGATAATAGGAATCATTATGATAATAAGTAATTAGGTTATAAGGTAATTAGGTAATAAGGATAATAGTAAAAATGAACTGGTGATTCTAAGGAATTAAAGATAGACTGTACTCAACAAATTTAGCTTTTAGTCTTTACTATATATAGGCTACCTTATAGTAGAAAATAAATAGATCCACTTGTCAAGTAATGACCTTGGAGATTCTAAATTTTCTTTCATTTATTTATATAACACACACACACACATATATATATATATAATACTTTGACATATTGTATGGCAGGTAGTTAGACTTAATAATATGCTGGTGGATAGTTTTGATAATTTAGACTATAGTAACTTTTCAATTCTAAATTTTCTCTTTATAAAGTAAGCTTATTTTCTAGAGCCTTAAAAACTAAATCCTGTGTCAAACAAGTTGACTTTGAATTGTCTTACACTTAGTTTTCTGTTAATTAGATTTCAGTTTACAATTTATTATTGTCTCTTTTTTCATTCACTGTATTTCTGTGTGAGCTATTTCTAGCTTAGATTTTTGAAATGCTCCTAAGAAATGGAAAACTTTGCCATTCTATTAATTATAAAAGCAACTGTGACCACAAGATAACTCTGGGAAAGGAATTAAATAGTATATTAATTTTCTTCAAAGTTGTGCATTTATAGTTAAAAATCCATATCCACTGGGACTTCCCTTTCCATAATATTTTCTTTGGCAATTGGTCTCTGGTTTCCCAGATAAAGAGTTCCTTCAAAACAAATTTATATCTCTTTCCCTTCTCCTTATAGAGTGTGCATGGTTTTTCATTATCTACACTCTTTAACATAACTGACCTCCTCATGCCTTCTACCCTTTCTATATCTCACTATCTTGGTTCCGTTGGATCTCATCACCTTGGATCCTTGGGTCCCAGTAATCAAACCTCAAAACATGTTGCAATTCCTGAAACTAACACCTGGAAAATAAATGCAATACTTTTCCTTTGACCTTCTTCCAAATTTGAAGCGTATTCTGTATTATCAAAGTTTCTTCACCCTCCCCCCCATTTAAACATCCCTTAATTACTGGTTGCAGTGATTCTTTATTATGTATGCCCTGATAAATGCTTATCTTTGAAAACTATGACAAACCGAATAGAATACTTTTATCTGAACTAAAATCTTCAGAGATTGGTAAAGTTTCACATTCTGACCTATATACTGAATCTTTACATATGTTGAATAAAAATTCTTAAAATTGGGGCCGAAGAGAGTTCAGCAGTAGGGCATTTGCCTTTCATGCAACTGATCTAGGACGAACCTAGGTTCAATCCCCGGCATCCCATATGGTCCCCCAAGCCAGAAGCAATTTCTGAGCCTATAGAAAGGAGTAACCCCTGAGAGTCACCTGGTCTGCCCCCCAAAAAAAGTTCTTAAATTTTTTTATTATATGTGCTTATATACACCAGATTACTTAGTTTGCAAAGTATCTGTGTTTTCCAAACTACATTAATTGTATAGTTTAAAAGTTATGTGTCAATTTATGTCTATTTCTGTTGAATTGTATCACATTGACTTACTTGTTATTGTTATTTTGCTGAGAATGCACATATCTAAATCCTATGTGGATTTTATTCAAAATAGGATAAATTAACTGTCATTTTCTTTATTCAGATTACTGATTAAGTAGCTGAAAACTACAGGGTCAAATACTATTTAAAGGTAATTTTTATATCAGTTTGGTTAAAATCATGTTTCTCTATCTCTTTAATAAGCAAATTAATATATTTTAACAAACATTTAATGTATTTATACTGTACTCAAGAGTATCAAGTTAACATTACATATTTTTGGGTGAATATATTTTAACTCTGTTATCCAAAAAAAAAAATCCTAATAAAATGTTTTAGAAACATATCAAATACTTAAATGCATTGAAGTGTATAAGCACTAAAATTCCATGATAATCTTTTGAATAGGCCAATTTTCATTTTAGAAAACTTAGAAAAAGAAAAGTATCATACAGCTCCTCCTTAACTTCCATAACTCTTACAGGGGTCTCAAACTCAATTTACCTGGGGGCCGCAGGAGGCAAAGACGGGGTGATCCTTGATTGCAAAGTCAGTAGTAAGCCTTGAACATCGGGGGGTGTGACCCAAACAACTAAAACAAAACAAAACAAAAAAAGATTTCCCTAGGGCAGGGCCACAAAATGTTGTACGGAGGGCCTCAAACGGCCCGCGGACCGTGAATTTGAGACCCCTGTTAGAAGATGATTTTTGTATGAGCAACTTTGTTATAAGAAAAATAAATTTTATTTTATCTTTATCTATACTGGCAATTATAATTATTTTGATTGGGAAGTGGCATTAGGAAACTTCTGGAAGTGCTTAGGACATGTGCTGCCGGGTCACACTGTGTACTTCCACTTGTAAGACATGCACTCTAGCCCTCTGAGCCATATCCCTAGGCCCTGATTTTGTTCTTAAACACCTTGATTCTACCCTTCCTATGTAAGAACTGTTTCTCTTTATAAAAAATATAGAAATGCAGTGCACTGTTTTTTTCAATAATGATTACAAACATGATTGTAGTTGGGCTTCAGTCATTCAGTGCAACATTACCACCACCAATGCTCCCAACTCCTTCCTCCCTCACACCCTGGTTGTATTTGATACAGGCATTCTACTTCTCTCACTCATTACCATTGGCATGGTAGTTGTTAATGTAGTTATTTCTTTAACTGCACTCACCACTCTTTGTGGTGACCTTCATATCCTGAGCCTGTCCTTTCAGACCACTCTATAGTCTCTGGGCATTATTATAATAATGTCTTTTATTTTTCTGAAAACTCATAGATGAGTGAGACCATTCTGTGTGTCTCTCTCCCTCTGACTTATTTCACTGAGCATAATAGTTTCCATGTCTATCTATGTATAGAAAAATTCCATGACTACATTTTTCTAACAGATGTGTAGTATTTTATTGTATAGATGTACCACAGTATTTTTTAGCCTCTTATCTGGGTTATTTTCAAACTCTGGGTATTGTAAATAGTGCTGTGATGAATATAGGTGTGAGAAGGCATTTTTGTATTGTGTTTTTGTGTTCCTAAAGTATATACCTTGGAATGATATTGCTGGATCATATGGGAACTCAATTTCAGTTTTTTTGAGGAATCTCCATATTGTTTTCCATAAAGGCTGGACTGGAAGGCATTCCCACCAGCAGTGAATGAGAGTTCCTTTCTCCCAAGATCCCGATCAGCACTGATTGTTCTTGTTCTTTGTGATGTGTCTCAGTCTCTGAGACATGAGATGGTACTTCATTGTTGTTTTGATTTGCATCTCCCTGATGATTAGAGATGTAGAGTATTTTTTCATGTGCCTTTTGGCCATTTGTATTTCTTCTTTGAGAAAGTTTCTGTTCATTCCTTCTCCCCATATTTCAATGGGGTTAGATAATTTTTTGTTGTTAAGTTCTCTCAGTAGCTTGTAGATCTAAGATATTAGATCCTTATCTGATGAATATTAGGTAAACAGTTTCTCCCATTCTATGGGTGGCTTTTGTATCCTAGGTACTATTTCCTTTGAGGTGGAGAAGCTTCTCAGCTTAATATAGTCCCATCTGTTTATCTCTGCTTCCACTTATTTGGAGAGTGCTGTTTCCTCCTTGACAATGCCTTTATTCCCAATGCAATGGAGAGTTTTACCTATATGTTGTTATATATGGTTTTGGCCTAATATCAAAGTCTTTAATCCATTTGGATTCGACCTTTGTGCATGGTGTCAGATGAAGGTCTGTGTTTTTTGCACATGGCTGACAAGTTGTCCCAATACCATTTGTTAAAGAGATTTCCCTTGCTCCATTTTTTATTTTTTGCCCCTTTATGAAAAATTAATTGATTGTCTCTCTGGGGAACTTTCTCAGAATACTCAAGTCTATTCCACTGATCTGAGGGTCTATCTTTACTCCAATACCATGCTGTTTTTAATAATTCTTTTATTTAAACACCATGATTACAAACATAATTGTAGTTGGGCTTCAGTCATAACAAGAACACCCCTCTTCACCATGCAACCTTTCCATCCATCAGAGTTCACTTCCCTCCACCATTGTCCCATTGTCCCTTCTCACCTCCTACACTATTTAGTAATAGTCCTATTGAAGACAAGAGTTCTCTTTCTGTTGCTTTTTAGCCCCATTATTCTCATGTTACATTTTTTTATATACCACACAAGATAAAGATCATTCCCTATCTGTCCCTCTAAGCAAGAGAGTTTGATGGTCCTTATTCAAGTGTTTCTGATGTGTAGATAATGAGTTAGTTTATTTTGAGTCTTTCATTCTTTCCACTGGGAGTTATAGAGTGGTATGGTCCCAGTGAGCAACCCAAAATCTTCCAGTACCCTTCTACGGAATATGGGCACACTACCAAAGCCTCTATACAATATAGAATGCTGATTTCACTAGCTGCTGCCTTACTTTGTGTCTTGACACAAACAAGTCATTTTGATGAAGTGGAATGTCTTTCCTTCACAGGTTGCATGAAAATGTGCTGTTGTTTCTTTTCCTGAGATTCTCAAACAAATCTCTTTAGATAAATGTGCTTATATCCTGAATAATAGTCACTGAAGCATGTGTCCCCCTCTCCTTCCCTTTTGGCAGAATGAATCATTTTATTTCAGCACATTCTTGAATCCATTGGACCAATGATACAAGACAATCTCAAAGAAAATCTCCTCACTTGAAGGTCATCTGGTTACCAGCCTTAATACTTCCTATTTCTTTTTATTTCTCTCATGCTAGTGATTGTGAAAGGCAGAATCTTGTGCAATCATGATTCTGCTTCTCACAACTACTAACCAATTACTCCTGTATGTCCACAGGAAACACACCTGATTTCTTTGTTCTGACAAAGTGCTCACTAATCATGATGCAGACATTTTTTGTCTTTTTACTGGGTTTTCAATGAGAAGTTACTAGGTTTTCTGAAGTACTCGACTTTAAGGATTTTATAGGTCTTTCCAAAACACTCACTTTGGTATGATTTAACCCTCCACAGTTTCTTATAAATAATATTTTATAACTTTTCCTCAATTTATTAAAATTTATCAATTAATTAATTTATTTTTATCACACACACAGTGGCACTCAGGGGTTTCTCCTGGATCTACACTCAGAAATCACTCCTGAAAAGGCTTTACGGACAATATGGAAAGCCGGGATTTGAACCACCAACTGTCTTGGGTTGGCTGTGTGCAAGGCAAAAGTCCTACCGCTGTGCTATCTTTCAGACCCTTATCCGAATTTCTGAGCATTGCTTATAATCCTTATCCTAAACTGATCAGCCCAAAGGTCACACAATCATTTCTATAACATTTAGTTTGTAAACCCTGCATCTATCTTATGACTACTTTTGTATGCAAAATTAATATTAGAGAGGTACCTCAGTAGAAATTTTCTTTTTAACATATTAAGAGAATAGCAATTTTGATGGTTTTTTCAGTATAATGTTGCAGAGAATATTTTTGCACATGTTATTTTTTTAACTGTTCTAAGTGTGAGTTGAGTCAAAAAAGTAGAATTAATGACACAATGATTCTTATTTTGACTTTGGAAGAATATTATTATTTTGATTTTTATACAATTATATGATTTTATATTTACTTGTTCACCATTTTTAACTCCCAAAAGGAATATTTAAAGGTTATTTTTCTCATTACACCACTAAAAATATAATCTTTTGAGTTTTTTTCAAAATATATATATCCTTAAACTCATCTTCCTCTGATAAAAGTGAGCACACTGTTTATTATTTATTTTTATTATATTTATTATAATTTATTATATTTTTAATTATAGGTATTTTGTTTATTTTATATGTTTTGTGTAAAATGCTATCTAGGTCATTTAAAAAATCATGTTTAGCTATTTAAGTAGAGGTCAGGGTGTACCTTGAAGTAATTTCAAGAATATTCACAAGAGAAAGAATTAAATGGTAAATGTGAGTTTAAACTCTGATAATGCATAAAGTCACCTGAGCCTCTCCAGGAGTGGTTTTCTGAGTATAAAGAGTATAAAGTATAAAGAAAAGTATAAAGAAAAGTATAAAGAAAGGGGTAGTCCCTGAGAACCACCAGGTGTGATCCCCACCCCCAAAAATAAAATAGAATAAAGGCTTGGAAGCAGGATCAATAACCTCATATTCATATAATATGTGGTCTATCATTTGATCCACTCCTGTGATACCTAATTATAAATTTCAAATTCAATTCTTTATATTTACATGTTAGGAATGGATGAAAAATAGATGATGAAGCCACTTAAAATATTTTCAATTCAAAAATATTAGTAATCTATAATTCCAAATGTCTACTGACATATATTGTCAAATATTAAATTGTGTGTTCTTATCAAGTAGCATAAAATGACTGTGTTATTTTAGAAGAACATTGACATTCAGTGACCTTTAGCAAGGGATCTTACACAATTCATATTTTATATTGAGCATATAATTTATGTCCAATGACACATTTCTTGAACTTCTGATGGTAAAAGAACAGATTTCTCCCATTCATTCCTCATGAAAAATAGAAGGTCACAGCCCTCTAGAAGCAGACTTCAGGTGCTTTGATTTAGAGAATAATAGTTCTGAGCAATTTTTTATTAACTTAATAAATTAAGTGGTTGATACTAATGGCGATTAAATGTTGTCATGACAATATACCAAGAATGAATAATTTACTGTTTTAGGGAACCTTTATTGTTCCCAAGACTCTTGCCCAGTCATTTCACTGAGATGATCTCATCCTTCTTATCAGATTAGCATTGCCTCCCGAGCAAGGCAGGGAGTCTTCACTGTGAAGCTAGAGGATGACCTGAGAAGGAACTGCACAGTTGATTACATAGAGTGATCTTAATAATTTATGGAAAATGTTATATTTGCACCATTAGATTTCAAAAATGAGCTAGCTATTTTATTCTAGTTTAGAAATATAAAGGTGATCTAAATATTTGCCTGGTATATTATGCTTTAAAATATTGCAACCATTGGTAATTAAAATGTATTATTTCTACTTTTGTCCAGGTTAGTTTGAATGGTACTTGACTTTTCATCATTGTATACCTTAAGATAGCGGGAGAAAGAAAAAGAAAAGGCATCATTACAAGGCTAGAGAGAATGCAGAGGAAAGAGATTTTGCCTTGGAACCACATAAAGAGGGAAGAAGGTTTAAAAAAAAGTGATAACTAGAGAACAGCTTCTCTCTTTGGGAAATTTTAATAGTATTTCCTAATTTTTAATTGTCTTTAACCTTAAACCTTATGTGCTTTCAGTAATGTACAATATTTTTGAGAGTTCTTTATCCTTAAGCTTTTTTATCTGATATTGATTTTCTCTTAGATATTGATTGGTTTATCTCACTCTACAATCCCCATCTCTATCAACAGTTGCTAAAAAAATTAAATGCCAATAGATTTATAGTAAGCTATTAGTTCCAAGACTCCATTCATAATTATTCAATTTATACTTTCTTCTTCATTGAACTTCAACTTTATTGTCATTCTTTTTGTTGATTATAAAATTTCATATGGGTTTATTACAGAGAGACAGGAAAGTAATAGAGCCAAATGCTAAGGGTCATGTATGAATGGGAGAACAGATATCCAGACGGTAATTTGAAAATTGTGATGAAAATGGCATGATTGGTAACTAATTCTTCAGGTGTGATAAAGTGATAAAGGACTGAAGAGTTAGAAGGAAGTTTGTATTATACTGTGTTAATAGCTCATGGTAAATGAAAGTGAAGGATGTGTAAAGAACTACAGGAACCTAACCAAACTTTGAAAACTCACATTCATGCCCTAGAGAGCTATCATTAAGAATAAGGAATTTAAATAAAAGGTCTTCACTTTGGAAATAATTGAATAAATCCTTTCCTTAGTTCAGTTTACCAAAATGAGAGAGCGGATTAGATAGAAATACAGGATCTGATGAGACATTGCTTTCATGAACTTTTCATTTTATTTAATTGTTTTTCATGCTAGGTATTTCTCAGTGTCTTACAAACATCTTCCTGTGAAACATTTTTTTTGGGGGCCACACCCGGTGACTCTCAGGGGTTACTCGTGGCTATGCATTCAGAAATCGCCCCCGGCTTGGGGGACCATATGGGATGCCAGGGGATCGAACCTTGATCTGTCCTAGGTTAGCTTATGCCACTTGCTCCGGTCCCAAATTCCTGTCAAACATCTTAACAATATGAGGTAGTTACTGTTTCTCCTTCTTAAAGCTAGGAAGTGATTTGTTTATGGGGAGAGAGCAAGATTCTAATCCAATTTGATTTCGAGGTTGATATTTCAACCCTTTGAAAAATGCTACCCTTTTTAGGTTAGGGCCACTCGTTAACTACTTTATTTATAACTGGAGATGCAAAATTCAAGACATATTATTTGTGATAGAGATTACTAAAGCTCCAGATATTAAGAGAGAATTTGTTCTTTCTTTCAGATTGGCCATGAATGCAAAGGAGATGATTTTGAAGAAAGAGGATGCAGCTGGCGACATCTCTTAAGGTCTGAATAAGCTAGTTCACTGGGTCAGAAGGTTGCAGATCTGAACATGAAGTTTTATTTTGATGCAGGGGAAAAATGGGGAGGATGGGAAGAATAAATTAATTACCATATTTTGAGTCAGATAACGAGGTATTCTTTAGGGAACTATTCAGGCCAACTTATGAAAATGTATAGTGATATACATGATTTTACTTTGAAAACAAATGTCCACCCACTAAACCTGAAGATTGCAAAATAAAGTTTAGTGACCCTGAGAAGAGTTGGGCCAAACCTGGCAGTACTCAGGGGTTATTCCTGGCTCTGCACTCAAAAATTACTCCTGAATGTCTGGGGAACCATATAGGATACCAGGAATTGAAATTGGGTCTGTCCCAGGTCGGCCAAGTGTAAAGCAGATGCCCAACCATTGTGCTAACCCTCTAGAGGCAGCCCCTGAAAAACATATTTAGAGGCGGAATCAATATATTAAGTAGATATAGTAGACCACAGAAAAAGACAAGGGTATTTATCATATTTCTCTTGTTTCAGGTCTGTTTAGAGAATATTAACATCAAATAAATTAATCTTCATTGAAAATTGTTGCTTATTTTTGAATTTTCTTGTATTTCATTGCCATTTCCTAGTTGTATGCTCGGTGCCTAGCTACTGCCAGCCATCCAATTTCCAGTATTATTCTTTTCTTTCCTTGACAAATAAAGAGAAAAAAGGTTATGTCTGTTGTTACTAGAAATAACTTATTTCATAAAATCACATGAATGACCTAGAAAAAGCCATTCATGAATATAAGGCCACAAAGAACAGAGACTGTTTCTTATGAAGTCCTTCCAATTTCCAATTCATTTCCACTTGTTGCAAAAACTCCCCAAATATACATACAATATTCTTAGAATTTTAGAGATTTCACTCATGAGGGAGAAACAAAGGAGAGGGCCAATACTAAAGAAACAGTTTGCATGTGTGTAGGTGCTGAGTAGCATAATAAAAGCATACAAACTAGAGTCAAGAATCGCATTTTTGTCACAGAAAAGTAAGTTCCCCATTTTGGGCACCAGTTTCCATTAATAATTGAGCACTGGGGACTAGAGAGAAAGCAGAGTGAGTAAGGTGCTTACCTTAGCAAATATTTTTCTTAATGTAATAAATAAGGTCCAGAGAGGTAGGACAGGAGTTAAAGTACAAGGCTTGCTGTTGACCTTCTGTGGTTCAATTCCCTGACACTGTATATGCACAAAAAAATGGTCCCTGAGCACAACTAGAAGTGACTCCTCAGTACTACTAGGTATGCTCTTCAAATAAAAATCAATAATAATAAAATAAGCAAAATTTTAAAGGTGTCAAAACACATGATTAGCTTTCTATCACTATGATAGCAAAAATCTCATGAACACAGTGACTGAAAATGTGTTATTATTTTATAGTTTGGGAACACAATTGTCATTGAGAAAAATGCCAGGCATTGATAAGGTGGCTCAGTTTGGGAGAACCTAGAAGAGAATATTCTGTGTCTTTTTCAATTTTAATAGGTTGCCAGGATTCTTGGATCATAACCTCCTTTCATCTTCAAAGTGAGTAGTAGGCAATGTTATCTTTACCAATTTATGTCACTCTAAAATTGACTCTCCTGCTTCCCTTTATGACCGTGAATCTATTAGCTTTACTTGGATAACACAGGATCATCTCCTCAACTCCAAATCCTTAAATTGATCATGTGCGCAAAGTTCCTTTAGCCATGAAGCATAATAAATTCACAGGTTCTGGAGACTAAGATGTAATCATATAGGATAGGATGAGGAATTATTTTTCCTGCTACCTTGTCATATGATTTGATTCTGAGACCAGATTACCTTTGCTGGGTAATCTCATGAAATCTCTTATCTTTCAAATGTGTGTTCAAGAGAGTAATCCGCATAAATAATCTTATCTTACATTTTCCTTTATCAAAATGATGGCTTAAACGTGTAACTCTCCGTTGCTTAAACTGAATAAAATAGTTTTACTTTTACCTTCTAAGCTTATCAACAGCCTAAAAAATAAGCAAAAGTTGACATTTTAGGCAGGTTGATTGGAAGAGAAGCATAAGAATGGAAAACAAATTTTATTCCCATCACAAAAATAAGGACAACACTACTGTATTGTTCGAAAATAAAATTCAGTAGGAATTAATTAAATTGCATCATTATTAGAATTATCTAATTTTAAGGAGGAGAAGAGGAGAAGGACAGAGGGACAGATTCCAAACTTTACACTGTGCAAGGACATTCTCTTCACTTGCCTAGGGAAAGTCAGCTGTACAATAAAGAACCCAGGGCCTAACACAGGGGCCCCATCAATATATTCTCTCTGCCTTGGTAGAGCTGGTGTTTCTGGAATTATTTATGAAGGCTCTCTTTGCTGTATTTGCACAGCAAATATTGTATTGTTCATAGCAAGTTATAGATTATAGTCAATGAATAATGCCCAAGAACCTCCTAACCTTTTTGGCTAATGCCTAATAGCTAAATTAGCAATAACTCTTTCTCTGTGTTTTGCCTAAAACGAGAGCACAAACATAACTAAACCACTAAAGGCAGGATTCATTTGACATCACAGACTACCACAGCAAAGTTCCCCATTATACTAGAAACAATATTCACTACTAATATATTTTTAAAGATGATAAACCCTAAAGATGAATCTTAGAATTTTCTGAAATGTCATATTACTTTCTTTTAAACTTTTTTTCTTTATTTAAACATCTTGATTACAAATATGACTGTGATTAGGTTTCAGTCATGTAAAGAACACGCCCCTTCACCAGTGTGACATTCTCACCACCAATGTCCCAAATCTCCCTCCATCCCACCCACCCCCACCTGTACTCTAGACAGTCTTTCCAGTTCCCTCATTTATTCACATGATTATGGTAGTTCTCAGTGTAGTTATTTCTGTAACTGCACTCACCATTCTTAGTGGTGAGCTTCATGAAGTGAGCTGGAAGTTCCAGCCCTCCTCTCATTGTCTCTGAGGATTGTTGCAAAAATGACTTTTATTTTTCTTAAAACTCATAGATGAGTAAGACTACTCTGAGTCTCTCTCCCTATGACTTATTTTACTCAGCATGATAAATTCCATGTACATCCATGTATAGGAAAATTTCATGACTTCATCTCTCCTAATGGCTGCATAATATTCCATTGTGTATATGTACCACAGTTTCTTTAGCCATTTGTCTGTTGAAGGGCATCTTGGTTATTTCCAGAGCCTGGCTATTGTGAATAGTGCTGCAATAAATATAGGTGTGAGTAAGGGGTTTTTGTATTGTATTCTTGTGTTCCTAGGGTATATCCCTAGGAGTGGAATAGCTGGGTCGAATGGGAGCTCAATTTCCAGTTTTTGGAGGAATCTCCATATCGCTTTCCATAGAGGTTGAACTAGACGGCATTCCCACCATCACTGATTGTTCTCATTCTTTGTGATGTGTGCCAATCTCTGTGGTGTGAGATGGTATCTTATCATTGCTTTGGTTTGCATCTCCCTGATGATCAGTGTTGAGGAGCATTTTTTCATGTGTCTTTTGGCCATTTGTATTTCTTTTTTATCAAAGTGTCTGTTCATTTCTTCTCCCCATTTTTTGATGGGATTAGATGTTTTTTTCTTGTAAAGTTCTGTCAAGGCCTTGTATATTTTGGATATTAGTCCCTTATCTGAAGGGTATTGGGTGAATAGTTTCTCCCACACGGTGGTGGCTCTTGTATTCTGGGCACTATTTCTTTTGAGATGCAGAAGCTTCTCAGCTTAATGTATTCCCGTCTGTTTATCTCTGCTTCCACTTGTTTGGAAGTGCAGTTTCCTTCTTGAAGATGCCTTTAGTCTCAATGTCATAGAGTGTTTTACCTACGTGTTGTTCTATATACCTATGTCATATTACTTGAATTGTTAATCAAGCCAAAATATACATCAGGTTGTGTTGGGAATTTACCTCTGAGAAATGGGAAGAGTTTCCACACAAGCATTCTTTTCTCTAAGTTATTAAAATTATCATGAAAAATTTATCCTATAACAATTCTGTAGAACATGGTGCTTTTTCTCCTTTCAATCTGCATAGTTTAACAAAGAACTGCCAAAGAGTCCATGTGCATCAATATATGCATTTACACTGTGCCTTGTTAGAGATGGAATTCTCTTAATGAGGGACTCTTTATCCCTTGCAAAAGACCATATCGACAAAACACTTTAACAAAATAAATAGAGAAACTAGAGACCCTTTGCAAAAACACCATGATGGCAATCTCTTTGTCTAAAGCTTAGAGTCAAGACATTAAATGACTCAACAACACTTCAGCTTCATGTAATAAGTAAGCATTCAGAAAGATCTTTTAATATCGCTCTTTTATGTACTCTATAGGTACAAATCAAGTTAAGAATCATGGTGTGAAAAAATATAAAGTGCCACAGAATACACAGCAAGGCAAGAGAGTATCCTCAACAACAATCCTCTTTATCAACCACAGTGATTAGGTATGACATTACAACCATGTTCAGAAAGGCCCCTTCTCTCCTGGGATTCCACCTGGCTTCATCACCTCACCCCAATGTAGCCATTTCCTATATGTCAAAACAAATGGCCTCAGCATAGATGGATGTTTACAACAGAAAAGTATTGTTTCAATTCCATAGATCAGAAAACAAACTCAAGGTATTGGCAAAAAGGTTCCAGGTTACTTCCAAAAACTCTAGTGGAGAGTCCTTTTTTTTTTCAAACTCTGAAAACTCAAGGAGTTCTTGGGTTGCTAGATAACTGAACCTCTACTATCGACTTCTCAATAATGGGGTTTGATCTTTCCTAATCTGCAGTGTCAGTAGTGGCCCTATTCTGTATATCTACTTCAGTAAATGCCTGAAATTACATATAATAGACAACCCTTCATGTACTACTTCCTCTACATTCCAGCATACGATAGCCTAATTAATAAGAGGCATTGAAAGAGATGACCAAAGTTACTAAAATAAAATAAAAATTGCAATACATTGCAACAAAACTTTTGTAAATGGGACTTTCACTGTCTCAAAAATATTAGCCACCATATTTTCAGCCTCCAAATGACAACAGACAAGTGAAACTTCAGGAAGCTAAAAATGAAGAACTCATATCCAACTTCCAAATTTTCATTGGTGACTGAGGTTATATTCTTAAGTACCAGGCGAACATGTTTTTGGTTATTATTGTTAGGCATACACCACTGAGTCCACTAAACTAGGTCTGGATCATTTGTGTAAGGCTGATGAGAATATTGTCTGTTTCCTGCACCCCTAAGTCTTCCCTCTCTTGAAGTTGCCTGTTCCCTTGACCCTAGAAGGACGTGTAAGGAGCCTGAATTGATGCCGAACAGAGCTCTCTTCACCTTACTAACTATCTTTCCTTCTCACACCATTTTTTATATCAACCATGCATTCTATGGAAATGTTGAGTGAATAGACTCTGGGGCCAGAGCAGTGGCGCAAGCGATAAGGCATCTGCTTTGCCTGTGCTAGCTTAGGACGGACTGCGGTTCAATCCCCTGGCATCCCATATGGTCCCCCAAGCCAGGAACAGTTTCTGAGCACATAGTCAGAAGTAACCCCTGAGCATCATCAGGTGTGCCCCCTCAAAAAACTTAAAACAAACAAACAAAATAACTAATCATGACTGAGTTTCAGGCATACACTATTTCAATCCCTTCATCAGTGTTCACTTCCTTCTATCAATGTTTAAGGTTTCCTTCAGCCTTCCAGGCTACTTATGAGGCAGGTATTATTTTATTTTTCTGTTTTTTCCCTTTAAGGCACTGTATTTACCATACTGATAGATTTCTCTTAAGGGTTAAATTTTCTTTAATTTTTTTTATTTAAACAAATTTATTACATACATGATTGTGTTTGGGTTCAGTCATGTAAAGAACACCACCCATCACCAGTACAACATTCCCATCACCAATGTCCCAAATCTCCCTCCTCCCCACAAAACCCCCGCCTGTACTCTAGACAGGCTTTCTATTTCCCTCGAATATTCTCATTATTAGGATAATTCAAAACTTAGTTATTTCTCTAACTAAACTAATCCCTGTTTGTGGTGAGCTTCATGAGGTGAGCTGTAACTTCCAGCTCTTTTCTCTTTTGTGTCTGAAAGTTATTATTGCAAGAATGTCTTTCATTTTTCTTAAAACCCATAGATGAATGAGACCATTCTGCGTCATTCTCTATCTCTGACTTACTTCACTCAGCATAATAGATTCCAAGTACATCCATGTATAGGAAAATTTCATCAATTCCTCTCTCCTGACAGCTGTGTAATATTCCATTGTGTATGTGTACCACAGTTTCTTTAGCCATTCATCTGTTGAAGGGTATCTTGGCTGTTTTCAGAGCCTTGCTATGATAAATAGTGCTGCAATGAATATAGGTTAGTAAGGAAGGGATTTTTGTATTGTATTTTTGTATTCCTAGGGTATATTCCCAGGAGTGGTATAGCTGGGTCCTATGGGAGCTCGATTTCCAGTTTTTGGAGGAATCTCCATATTGCTTTCCATAAAGGTTGAACTAATCAGCATTCCCACCAGCAGTGGATAAGAGTTCCTTTCTCTCCACATTCCCACCAAAACTGCTTGTTCTCATTCTTTGTGATGTATGCCAATCTCTGTGGTGTGAGGTGGTACCTCAGAGTTGTTTTGATTTGCATCTCCCTGATGATTAGTGATGTGGAGCATTTTTTCATGTGTCTTTGGGTCATTAGTATTTCTTCTTTGTCAAAGTGTCTGTCCATTTCTTCTCCCCATTTTTTGATGGGATTAGATGTTTTTTTCTTGTAAATTTGTATCAGTGCCTTGTATATTTTAGAGATTAGCCCCTTGTCTGATGGGTATTGGGTGAATAGTTTCTCCCACTCAGTGGGGGGGTTCTTGTATCCTGGACGCTATTTCTTTTGAGGTGCAGAAACTTCTCAGTTTAATATATTCCCATCTGTTAGTCTCTGCTTTCACTTGCTTGGAGAGTGCAGTTTCTTCCTTGAAGATGCCTTTAGTCTCAATGTCCTGGAGTGTATTACCTATGTGTTGCTCTATATATCTTATGGTTTCGGGTCTTATATCGAGGTCTTTCATCCATTTGGATTTACCCTTCATACATGATGTTAGCTGGGGGTCTAAGTTCAATTTTTTGAAAGTGGCTAGTCAGTTTTGCCAACACCACTTGTTGAAGAGGCTTCCTTTGCTCCATTTAGTATTTCTTGCTTCTTTATCAAAAATTAGGTGACTGTATGTCTGGGGAACATTCTCTGAGTATTCAAGCCTATTCCACTGATCTGAGGGCCTGTCTTTATTCCAATACCATGCTGTTTTGATAACTATTGCTTTGTAGTACAGTTTAAAGTTGGGGAAAGTAATTCCTCCCATATACTTTTCCCCAATAATTGCTTTAGCTATTCTGGGGTGTTTATTGTTCCAAATGAATTTCAAAAGTGCCTGATCCACTTCTTCGAAGAACGTCATGGGTATATATAGAGGGATAGTATTAAATCTATACAATGCTTTGGGGAGTATTGCCATTTTAATGATGTTAATCCTGCCAATCCATGTGCTTCCATTTCCACGTGTCCACTCTTATTTCTTGGAGCAGAGTTTTATAGTTTTCTTTGTATAGGTCCTTCACATATTTAGTCAAGTTGATTCCAAGATATTTGAGTTTGTGTGGCACTATTCTGAAGGGGGTTGTTTTCTTAATGTCCATTTCTTATTACTATTGGTGTATAGAAAGGCCATTGATTTTTGTGTATTAATTTTGTAGCCTGCCACCTTGCTATATGAGTCTATTGTTTCTAGAAGCTTTTTTGTAGAGACTTTAGGGTTTTCTATGTAGAGTATCATGTCATCTGCAAACAGCGAGAGCTTGACTTCTTCCTTTCCTGTCTGGATTCCCTTGATATATTTTTCTTGCCTAATTGTTATAGCGAGTACTTCCAGTGCTATGTTGAATAGGAGTGGTGAGAGAGTACAGCCTTGTCTTGTGCCAGAATTTAGAGAAAAGGCTTTCAGTTTTTCTACATTGAGGATAATATTTGCCCCTGGCTACTGGTAAATGGCCTTAATTATATTGAGAAAGGTTCCCTCCATTCCCATCTTGCTGAGAGTTTTGATCAAGAATGGGTGTTGGACTTTATCAAATGCTTTCTCTGCCTCTATTGATATGATCATGTGATTTTTATTTTTCTTGTTGTTGATGCTGTGTATTATGTTGATAGATTAACAGATGTTAAACCAGCCTTGCATTGCTGGGATGAAACCTACTTGGTCATAGTGGATGATCTTCTTAATGAGGCATTGAATCCTATTTGCCAGGATTTTGTTGAAGATCTTTGCATCTGTATTCATCAGCGATATTGGTCTGTAATTTTCTTTTTTTTGTAGCATCTTTGTCTGGTTTAGGTACCAAGGTGATGTTGGCTTCATAAAAGCTATTTGGAAGTGTTCCTGGTTTTTTTTTTTTTTATTTCATGAAAGAGTGTTGTCAGGATTGGTAGATGTCCTTGAAAGGTTTGAAAGAATTCATTAGTAAATCCACCTGGGTCTGGACTTTTGTTTTTGGGCAGACATTTGATTACTGTCTTAATTTCCTCAATAGTGTTGGGTGTGTTTAGATATGCTACATCCTCTTCATTCAACCGTTGAAGATTATTAGACCCAAAAATGTGTCCATTTCTTCCAGGTTTTCATTTTTACTGGCATAGAGTTTCTCAAAGTAGTTTCTGATTACCCTTTGGATCTCTACCATATCAGAAGTGATCTCTCCTTTTTCATTCCTAATATGAGTTATCAATTTTCTCTCTCTTTCTTTCTTTGTTAATTTTGCCAGTGGTCTATCAATCTTGTTTATTTTTTCAAAGAACCAACTTCTGCTTTCGTTGATCTTTTGGATTTTTTTTTTTTTTTTCGGATTTTCACTTCGTTGATTTCTGCTCTCAGCTTTCTTATTTCCTCCTGTCTCCCTATTTTTGGGTCCATTTGTTGAGTACTTTCTAACTCTATGAGCTGCGTTATTAAGCTATTCAGGTATGCCCCTTCGTCTTTCCTGATGTGTGCTTGCAAAGCTATAAATTTTCCTCTCAGTACCGCTTTTGCTGTGTCCCATAGGTTCTGATAGTTTGTGTCTGCATTGCCATTTGTTTCTAGGAAGGTTTTTATTTCCTCTTTAATTTTATCTCAGACCCACTTGGTATTCAGTATTAGGCTGTCTAACTTCCAGGTATTATAGTTTTCTTTTGTGTCCCTTTGTGGTTTACATATAATTTCAGGGCCTTGTGGTCAGTGAAGGTAGCCTGCAAAATTTCTATTCTCTTGATATTATGGAGGTATGTTTTATGTGCTAGCATGTAGTCTATCCTGGAGAATGTCCCATGTACATTAGAGAAGAATGTGTATCTGGGATTCTGGGGGTGGAGTGTCCAGTATATATCTACTAGATCTCTTTCTTCCATTTCTCTTTTCAGGTCTAGTATATTCTTGTTGGGTTTTAGTTTGGTTGACCTGTCAAGTGTTGACAATGCCATGTTGAGGTCTCCCACAATTATTGTGTTGTTATTGATATTATTTTTCAGATTTGTCAACAGTTGTATTAAATATTTTGCTGACCCCTCATTCGGTGCATATATGTTTAGGAGAGTGATTTCTTCCTGCTCTACGTATCCCTTGATTAATACAAAATGTCCATCTTTGTCCCTTACAACTTTCCTAAGTATAAAGTTTGCATCATCTGATATTAGTATAGCCACTCCAGCTTTTTTATGGGTGTTTTTTGCTAGGATGATTTTCCTCCAGCCTTTTATTTTGAGTCTATGTTTGTTCTGACTATTCAGGTGCATTTCTTGTAGGCAGCAGAAGTTTGGATTGAGTTTTTTGATCCATTTAGCCACTCTGTGACTCTTAACTGGTGCATTTAGTCCATTGACATTGAGAGAAAGAATTGTCCTGGGAGTTAGTGCCATCTTTATATGAAAGTTTGTTGTGTCTGTTGGTCAGTCTTGTCTTAAAGTAGGCCATTCATTTTTTCTTTTAAGAATGGTTTTGAGTCTGTAAAGTTTCTGAGCTGTTGTTTGTCTGTGAAACCATGTATTGTTCCTTCAAACCTGAAAGTGAGTTTTGCTGGGTGCAGTATTCTAGGCGAAGCATTTATTTCATTGAGTTTTGTCACTATGTCCCACCACTGCCTTCTGGCTTTGAGTGTTTTTGGTGACAGGTCTGCAGTAAATCTCAAGGATGTTCCCTTGAATGTAATTTTTATTTTTGATCTTGCTGCTTTCAGAATTCTGTCTCTATCTGTGAGATTCATCATTGTGACTAGGATGTGTCTTGGGGTGTTTTTTCTGGGGTCTCTTTTAGTTGGTACTCTTCGGGCATGCAGGATTTCATTGCATGTATTCATTAGCTCTGATAGTTTTTCTTTAATGATGTTCTTGTTCGTTGATTCTTCCTGGAGATTTTCTTCCTGGGTCGCTGGGACTCCAATGATTCTTAAGTTTTTTCTGTTGAGCTTATCATAGACTTATATTTTCATCTGTTCCCATTCTTTGAATAATTTTTCCATTGTTTGATCATTTGCTTTGAGGTTTTTTTCCAATTTCTTCTGCTGTATGGAATTGTTATTCATCTCATCTTCCAGTGTACTAATTCTATCCTCAGCTGCTGTTAACCCCATGGGAAAGCTCAACCATGTTTTCTTCAATTCATCTACTGAGTTTTTCATACCTGTTATTTGACCTGAAATTTTAGTTTGGAGTTTTCTGATTTCTATCTTCATATTTTCTTGATTCTTAATAGTGTTCTCTTCTATACTTTCTTTGAGTTCTTTGAACATCTTCCATATTGCGATTCTAAACTCCTTATCTGAGAGACTGACTAGTTGGTTGGTCATGTTCAAGTCATCAGAGTTGCCATCTATGTCTGGCACTGGCCTGCATTGTTTCCCCATTGTCACACTTGTTTTGTGGGTTGTTTCTAAGTCTTGTGGTTGTATTCATTGGCTAAATGATGTGCATGGCTGGGAAGTGAAGCGGAGCGGCCGTGCTCCTCTGGCTTCACCCTTTCTGGGCTTGTAAACTCACCTCCAGGGAAGGCTCCAGGGAAGGTGAGCCGTCTGCAGATGAGCTGCACACAGGATGAAATCAGGCCGAAATTTGTGCACAGCACAGAAGACAGGCAGATAGGGGTGCTGGCATCTGAGTTCCAGCAGAATTCAGCGGCTTCCCCTTCCTGGGCTTGTAAAGTCAGCCATTTCTTATTCACTCACTTGCTCGCTGGGTAGCTTCAGAATGCAGTTTTTTGGGGGTTTGCTTCCCAGGGCTCTGAGGAGAGCTTCAAGGATTCAGAAAATACAGAGAAGCATAGGACAGGGTTCTCTTTAGGTTCTCAGTTTCCTCAGAAGAAACACAGCTGGGTGGAGACTCTGCAGGTGAAGCAACCAGCACTTCACCTGGCAGTCCCCACTGTCAGCTATTTCTTACTCACTCACTTGCTGGCTGGGTAGATTCAGAATGCAGTTTTTTTGGTGGTTCGCTCCCCAGGGCTCTGAGGAGAGCTTGAAGGATTCAGGAAAACAGAGGAGCACAGGACAAAGTTCTCTTTAGGTCCTCAGTTTCCTCAGAAGAAGCCTACTGATAGGTTTTGTACATTTTACTTTTATCTCTTCTCAGCACTTAGTCCTGAACCAGATGACCACTTCCTTCTATCATTGTCATAGTGATCCCTTCCCTGTCCTATCATACCTCTTCTCCTAAACCCCAAGTTCCAGGCTTCCTCCAAAAGGCTGCTCTTCACTTTCATTGCTTTCAGGTACACTTTTTATAGCTTGCTTTTTTCACAGTATCTGTCCTAATAATTTCTTCATATCACTAATCTCTAAAATATAATATTAAGATCATTCGCATTAATTACCTCTAAAATATTTTCATCAATGCGAATAAGTAAATTTTAGTAAAATTATAACAAACTAATTTATAACTATTTATTTAATTTTAAGATCTCTGGTTACATTTACATATAATTCTTAATCAAAAGACAATGTTGCCTTAAAGTTTTTATATATTTAATTAAAACTCTAGTTTTGAAGCCTGGAGCAGAAAGAACTCCACTTTGTCAACCCAAAGTTCAGTTTCCATTTAAGACTAACCAGGCTAACTTTCCATTTAAGGCTGTTTCTAACCCAAAAATAATGATGCAGACCTGAGTCCCTAGAAACCACAAGATACCACCCTAGATAAAATGCCATGACAAAACATCCTAGAAATATCCTAGACAACAGCCAATCAAATTAAAGGTCAAGACTTTCTGCTTCTAATCCTTTATAACCTGGCTTGTGACCTTAGAGGCAGGGTCACTTCATGGGGGAGTTGGCCCTGATTGGTCAGTTAGTAGCTTGTTGGTTCAACTGTGTGGTCTTGTCCTTCAACTACCCATCCTAACATAGTAAGCTTATAACCTCAGCATCTGCTTTATATTTTTCTTCAAACATTGTGACCTGTTAAGTTTGACTAATTTAAAGACGATGATAAAACATTTTTATATTTAAAAAAAGTTTTATATTTGGAAAAGTTAATGGGATTTCATTTCAAAATACAGCATATGCAAATCAATCAATCCAAAAACAATACATAACTCAAAATCCTCAATACAGGAAACAAAATAGTACATATATCTATATATCTTTTAAATATTTTTATAATTGAAATTTCTCTTTATATTTACAAATGTGAAATTAGAAAATACTGAAAGCAGCAGAATTCTTATTTTTTTCTTATTTTTTAACCAATTCTAGTAGCTGGAAAAGACATTTTCAACATTTTAGTAGAATTGGATTATTGAATTAAAATTATGATTGGAGAAAAATTATATCTGAGAAAAATATCTAATCAATTTAAAAACTGTAAATAAAAAATTTTAATATGTCCTGTTTCTTAAAATCATTTCCACATCTATATAAGATGTACTAATATACCGAAGTACATTCTTTTGATTATTTCAAGATTTAACCATAGATAATGCCTTGGATACACCAAGCAAAATCTTTAGCTGTTAAGACCACAGTTCATCCAGTATCTGAAATTTTACACTTTTTATCCTGTCTTACACAAATGTTCAAGAAAACAATAAACCCTTCTTCATGTAAGGAAATGAGCAGAGAAATGAGTATTTTCAGCATGAAATCAGTACATGAGTCTTGTAGTTAAAAAAAATACAGGATAGAAAGTCTGCTTTGATGTAAAAACTGAGCTAATTTCAATAAAATAACATAGTAGCGAGACTAAATAATTCACAAAAATAGAAGTCAGATTGGTATTTTGCAACAAGTGCATGCTTGCTTGAAAATCTTTGCTCTGGAAGTTAAGTATTTGGCAACCACAGTGATTAGCAGTTAAAGCAATTTCAACAAAATAAGTCATCAAAAATGGACTATTTTTCTGAAAGAGCAGTACCTAGTTTATAAATATTGAACTTCATGGTTCATCACAACCATTTTAAAAATTTAATCCCTACTATCTTATAAATTAAGAGAATTTCATTTGTGTTCCATAGTACTCTGACCAAAAGAAAAAAAAATATAAACCCTCATGCCTAAATTTAGAGTATGAACTGTATCTCAATCTAAAACAACCTACACAAATTAAATAGTTTAAACTTATTTGACAGGCATATAAGCATTTCAAAATCATAATGAAATCCAATTATGTAGTGCATAATGTAGACAGGGATGAACTTTAACATTATGTAGACTTCTAACTAAAAGCTCCCTGTGGGGCAGCTATAAACCATGGATAAGTGCAGACTAGTTTTGTGGAACCTTTTGAAATCCAAGGGTCTGAAACAAAAGTTTTCAGGTAGGCACATCAAGTTTTTCTAAAATAAAGTTTCACATTAGTTATTTTGACATTTTTTTCATCAGATACCCTAACTCACATCAACAATAAATGTCATTTGTCCCCCCCAAAATATCCCCCAACCAAACCATTCAGATCCAGTACACTTAAATATATCACTCTCATGGAAGTGCTATCAGCATAGTTTTTGCAACTAGCCCAAAGCATATCTTTAAGAAGTTTTTATAATTGTGATGTTCATGTTTAATTATTATGCCAAACTGTCTTCTGATGAAGACAGCATTGTGCTTTAAACAAGGATGGAAATCTCAAAATAATCACCATAAAGCTTCTAAGACTTATGGGAGAATAAACTATGATGGCCCACAGATAATAAGATGAAATCCACAATGTTGGAATTATATATGTTAAGAGTGGCCCAGACTAGAAGACAAGCCCAAACCACCATTAGAAGAATGAAATATGATATGGTCCAAGATGTAGCCTTAAAGTTTTGTCTCAACCCTCAGTCTGAATTGTGAGGATTGATCTTCAGTTCAGTCCAGCCAGCAGAAATTGTGCAATTTTCCATTGAATTTATTGTACAGACTATGTACATACTAGAAGGTTCCTTTAGTGCTACACTGTTGTACTTTTTGTCCCAGCAATTTGAGGACGTGCAAATTCCACAAAGTCATCAATAAGTACAGGCCATGCTCCTTCTTCATCATAGTTAGACATGTCATCTGCAACCATTGTACTGAAGTCTAAAAGAAGATTCCAAGTATCTTTTGGTATTGAACGTTTATGATGCTCCAACAAAAATTTATTCCATAAGTCTAAGAATTTAAATCTTCCATTAAGCACTAAATTCCAGTAGGCAATGGCCATTTTTAGATCTAATCCTTTTTGTCCTGGGTTCTTTGCAAAATTAAAGGTAAACTGGTAAAAGTCTTTAAATCGTCCTGGTTCTTTCAATTCTTGTTCCATCTTGGGTATCTGGGATTTTAGTTTTTCTATGCTGTCACACCCTAATTCAGTCATGCCGTCCATAAACTCCTGTCTGGAGAACTCACACTGTGTCGCTGCTCTGAAGTTCCAAGCGATGATCAACACACTGATGCTGGCTGGGTTGAGTGCCAGGTCATCACAGAACTGCTGTATACCATCTATTCCAATTTTATTTTCATCTTGAGGATCTTTTTATCTATTGTAGAGTTGTTCTAACTTCTTCCTGTCCAGTGATGCTTTTACACTCTCTCGTATATAAAGTTCAGGATTTTGAAAAAAAATTGTCTGTTGCAACATCTAACTTCCAGTCATTTTGAGACAGACAACTTACTGCTGTTTTTTCACTAGATTGTGTAAAGATCATAAACTGACGAACTTTATCCTTCTGTGATGATTTCAACTTTTTCATGTTGGTGTCCTCCAGGCCAATGATAAAACATTTTAACTTTCATCATGTTTACTATTGAAGTTAGAAATTTTAATAAATTTGAGACTACTCTTCTTTTGTAATCTCCTCTTCAAATTCTTCACCTACTTAAATATTTTTATATTAGGACACTTATCTCTCCAGTAATTCACTTGTTCAGATTATAATATGCCAAATACTGAGTTAGTTTGAGGAAAAAGAAACATTAAGAGTTAGTAGAAGGTAAGTGTTAGTTTCTGCACTGATGAAAAATTATATTTATTTATAACAATGTAAAAATATTTTATGTATCAAGGCTTTGTCATATGTCACTAACACTTTTACTAATTTATAATGACAGTTCCTTTTTTGTAGGTTATGTCTTTTTTATAATTTGGTGGGATACAATTTCCATTCTGCTTTATTTAAAGGGAACATACTTTAAACCTTTGAGATATCTTTACCAAAAAATATCCTAGATGTCATCCTTTCTCAGTAATTTTATGTTTACTATTTATAATATTTTCCTTTTAAAAAATTTTTATTTACTCAGCATTATGTTTAATCTTTTAATTTTGTGAGTTTTCAGATCTTTTAATCATCTTGATATTCTTCTTATTGCAACATATTACTAAACCATTAATTCAATTCAATTAAAAAGCGTCATCCAAAAGTAATTATTCTACATGTATCATTTAGTGAATACCCCAGATGTCTGCATTTTACAGGAATCATAATTCTTTCAGTTTATTAGTCTGTGAATTTTTATATTTGCTACAAAATGTTAGAAACATATTTATTTTCTAATTATTTATGAAGTATCCCAATAACATATATTAGTAGTGTCTCAATTTTTGCTATTTATAAATGTACATCTATCATATATTGACCCTTATAAATATCATAATTTGTGAACCAGAAAGAATACAGGACTTAAAATGCTTGCTTTGCATATGACCATCCCTTTATCTGTCCTCTCTCAACATCAGGAGTGTCACTGAGCATAGAGATATGATCATATTTGGTATGACTCCCAAGGCACAAGAGTCAGAATTTGTTTCCAAGTTTCTAATTTTTCTTTTGGTCTCTAAAGCCAAAGCACAGTGTTCATTATCAAATGAAAATTATTTATACTGTTTCTTTATACTGTAGTTTATACTGTATGTATTTATGCCTACACAGAGTTTATATTGGACATATTAATACTATACCTTAGTACATGGCCATGAAAATAATAGCAATTATTTGCCCAGTTATCTTGGTTACTTTCACTTTCTCTCTATTATTCTAGGATAATTTTATTGTAAATATCCAAAACACAAACAAAACTCCCATGGAGATTTTGATGGGAATGTCCAGAATTTTAGACAGTAAACCTATTACATAAAATTTACTCTTGCTTTTTCTTAGTTGCTTAGCAAATCTACCTAGTTATCACTTAATCTACAGTCCCTTAATAAGCTTAAACTTCATGCTTCCAACTCCCAGTACCTAAAATACAACTATCCTCAAGGTCAACTCTCATAAACCAAGAGAGCTGTGTGATAAAATGAAAAGCTTCTATTAAACGGAAACAAAAAACTTAACTTTATTATCCAGGTTTTCTTAACAGTATCTACTTATAAATTAGGGTAAAATGTAACTTTTATTGATAAAAATGATAACAGCCTATATATTTTTATTGCAAATGAAAAGCTTTTGGGGTATTTTATGATTCTTGAAAGATGTCATTAGCTTCATCTGAAATAGCTTTCCTCTAGAGAAGAGAAAAAATAAAGCTTCCTGAACTCTTTTGTTGCTGTTGTTATTGTTTGTTCATTTTTGGTTTTGAGCTACTTCTGGTGGCACTCAGGGGTTACTCTTGGCTCTGCATTCACACTCAAAACTTGTTCCTGGCAATCTTAGGGGACCATATGGGATGCCTGGAATTGACCAGGGCTTGGTTGAATGCAAGTCAAACAACTTAGCCACCTTGCTATTGTTTGGGCCTGCGCCTGAATTCTTGGTAATAATTTGTAAAAAGGGGCTTTGGGTTTAAATATCCATCTCCTGGATATTTTATCTGGATATGGCTCTGCACAATTTAGTTTCTTCCAAATATTCTAATTGACCCTCATTGCTCATATAAGTAGCTGTTTGGCCTGGAACATTTTTCTTGTTTTCTCACCATTTTCTTTGTATACAGACATATAAAAAATGCAAACTGAAGAGTATCACAAGCAAATATATGAGTTCTTTTTTATGAGCCTAAAGAAAAGAAATTTAAAATTAAACTGCTCTAAAATTTCCAGGCAATTAGCTTATAGAGAACCACATTTTCTGTAAATCATGATAAATCTGGAAAATTTAATTGCTACATGTGAACAGCCACTCATAAACAATAGTAATTTGTTTCAGTTACTTTTATTCCATTCCAAAATATGCATATTTTAATAACAGAATAGTTTTACATTTATTTAAACACCATAATTACAAAATTGTTCATGATTGAGTTTCGTTCAATGTGTACCTCCCTTCACCTTACCAATCACCAGTGTCCCCAGTATTGCTCCCACTCCCCTCCCTATCTGCCTCTGGGCATACATTTCACTTCTCTTTCTCTCTTTTCCACTTTTTTCCATTTATTCCCTTTTTGACACTGTTGCCCTATTTCTAATGACGGGGTATCATACCATGTCTATCAACTTATCTCCTTTCAGCATTGTGCTTGTGTCCAGAGTGATTAATTTCAACCATCATGGTCATAGTGGACCCTTATTTATCCTAACTGCAATTTTAGCTCTTTATTCAAGCTTTCTGCCAGAGACTGGTCATACTGACCTTCATCTCTATTGTCTCTATTGTTTCTAGATATTATTACCATACTATCTTTTGCTTTTCTTTTCTGTTTTATAATAATTTATAATAATTCTTTAAGCACTGTGATTACAAAAATGTTCATGGTTGGGTTTTAGCCATCAAATGTACATTACCCTTCACCAGTTTAACTTTTTCCAGCCACCAACATTCTCCATTTTTCTCCTCCTTCATCGCCTGTCTGTCTTTGGACAGGTATTCTATTTCTCTCTCTCACTCTCACTGTTGTGGTAGCTGTTAGTGCAGTTATTTCTCTAACTGAGCTCAATGTTTTTTTGTGGTAAATTTAATATCAGGGTCTGATTCTTCCAGTCCTCATCTCTTATTATCTATGGGTATTATTATCATACTGTCTTTTATTTTTCTTAAATCCCACAGATGAATGTGACTATTCTATGTTGATCTCTCTCCTTCTGATTCATTTCACATAGCATAATAGTTCCCATGTCCATGCATGTATCCCACAAACAAGTGAAATTATTCCAAATAGCATAGCATATTTTTTTAGTTGTTTTTTTTTTTTTGATGGGTGGGGGCATCACACCTGGTGGTGCTCGGGAGCCACTATTGGCTCTGCAATCAGAAGTTGCTCCTGGCAGGCTTAGGGGACTATATGGGATGCCAGTATTCGAACCGGGATCCGTCCTCTGTTGGCTATGTGTAAGGCAAAAGCCCTTACCACTGTGCTATCGCTCAGGCCCCCAAATAGCATGTTTTTTTTTAAATAATTTTTTAATAGTCGGGAGGAGGGTGCTGAATCCTGGACACCACTTTGGTCTATGATTTAGCCTTCTGGAGTCTGCAAAATGACTCCCCGTAGTTCCATATCAGGAAATGCATTTGAATGGGAACTAATCTGAAACCTAGTATGGTAGCAACCACAGTTAAACAATGAAGGAAGGAAGAGGCCAAGAGGCCACTGAAGTAAACAAGTAGGAAAAGAGTACTGGTCTCTTCCCAGTCTGAGAGTCCATCCTTTCATTTTTCTTTTCAATATATATAGTATGCTCCAGTGCGGTTTTTAAAATGGAGACCAATGAGAAAAATAAATCACCAGTGAATGTCTCAACATACACCAGTGCTGCATCGGCCCTCCCTCCTCTCCATGCGTTTCCTCCCTTAGTGTAGGGAGTAGGGAGAGAAAGGGGGAAAGCCTGAGAACCACTATAGAGTCCACCTGAGCCGGCACCCAGGGAAGGCCTTGAGTCCAGGGGAGAAATAGGGGAATGGCTGGGGGCCTGCCAAGCCTCCCAGCACCACCCCCCCCAAGCTAGGGAGAAGGCCTCCAGAGTGGCGAGTCCCCTAACCCCATAACTGGGAAGAGCTGGCCTCCCGAATCAGAGAGAACCGGAAGCCAGATATCTACCCGGCTCCTCCCCTTGCTCCTCCCCATAGAGTAGGGAGGGGGAAGCCCAAATAGCATGTTTTTTAAAAGTCAATAAAATCCACTAAATCTTCTTAATCCAATACTTTATTATACATGTTATATTTGTTTGACTACTGTCCTCTCAAGAACTAGGCTGAAGGGAATCAAGTAGTCCATCTTAAATAAAGCATAAAATACAATTCCAGTGAAAAATAGTTGAATAGTTGAATAATCCTTTTGTGAGTCATAGGATGGAAAACTATGCCTGAAATGGGAAAAATGCTCAGTGAATCTTACTCTGTGATGCATAGGTATTCCTCTATAAACCGATCTCAGCTTTGGTACCCTTGAACCCACCCACTCCTTAAATGTTTAGCTTCTTTTTCACCCTGGTGATTTATTTGGAAACTAGCATGAGATTTCACATTTGAAAGGAATTCCCCAACTATAAAAAATCACTTCAACTTTTTCTCTGAACTACCTCCCATAGTAACCTACACTCATGCTCAGGAATCATCACTGAGTGACAGAAATCTCAATGCATCCATATACAGATTCTATATTCACATAATTCCAACATGATTATGTGTAATTTGCTTGAGTAAATAAATAAGTATGCATAAACATGTAATTAAATAACTTATTATTATTATTTTTTAAATTATTTAAACACCTTAATTACATACATGATTGTGTTTGGGTTTCAGTCATGTAAAGAACACCACCCATCACCAGTGCAACATTCCCATCACCAATGTCCCAAGTCTCCCTTCTCCCCACCCGACCCCCGCCTGTACTCTAGACAGGCTCTCCATTTTCCTCATACATTCTCGTTATTAGGACAGTTCAAAATGTAGTTATTTCCCTAACTAAACTCATCACTCTTTGTGGTGAGCTTCCTGAGGTGAGCTGGAGCTTCCAGCTCTTTTCTCTTTTGTGTCTGAAAATTATTATTACAAGGGTGTCTTTCATTTTTCTTAAAACCCATAGATGAGTGAGACCATTCTGCGTTTTTCTCTCTCTCTCTCTGACTTATTTCACTCAGCATAATAGATTCCGTGTACATCTATGTACAGGAAACTTTCATGACTTCATCTCTCCTGACAGCTGCATAATATTCCATTGTGTATATGTACCACAGTTTCTTTAGCCATTCGTCTGTTGAAGGGCATCTTGGTTGTTTCCAGAGTCTTGCTATGGTAAATAGTGCTGCAATGAATATAGGTGTAAGGAAGGGGTTTTTGTATTGTATTTTTATGTTCCTAGGGTATATTCCTAGGACTGGTATAGCTGGATCGTATGGGAGCTCGATTTCCACTTTTTGGAGGAATCTCCATATCGCTTTCCATAAAGGTTGAACTAGACGGCATTCCCACCAGCAGTGGATAAGAGTTCCTTTCTCTCCACATCCCCGCCAACACTGTTTATTCTCATTCTTTGTGATGTGTGCCATTCTCTGGGGTGTGAGGTGGTACCTCAGAGTTGTTTTGATTTGCATCTCCCTGATGATTAGTGATGTGGAACATTTTTTCATGTGTCTTTTGGCCATGTGTATTTCTTCTTTGTCAAAGTGTCTGTTCATTTCTTCTCCCCATTTTTTGATGGGGTTAGATCTTTTTTTCTTGTAAAGTTCTGTCAGTGCCTTGTATATTTTGGAGATTAGCCCCTTATCTGATGGGTATTGGGTGAATAGTTTCTCCCACTCAGTGGGTGGCTCTTGTATCCTGGGCACTATTTCCTTTGAGGTGCAGAAGCTTCTCAGCTTAATATATTCCCATCTGTTAATCTCTGCTTTCACTTGCTTGGAGAGTGCAGTTTCCTCCTTGAAGATGCCTGTAATGTCCTGGAGTGTTTTGCCTATGTGCTGTTCTATATATCTTATGGTTTGGGGGCTGATATCGAGGTCTTTCATCCATTTGGATTTACCCTTCGTACATGATGTTAGCTGGGGGTCTAAGTTCAATTTTTTGCAAGTGGCTATCCAATTGTGCCAACACCACTTGTTGAAGAGGCTTTCCCTGCTCCATTTAGGATTTCCTGCTCCTTTATCAAAAATTAGGTGGTTGTATGTCTGGGTAACATTTTCTGAGTATTCAAGCCTATTCCACTGATCTGAGGACCTGTCCTTATTCCAATACATGCCGTTTTGATAACTATTGCTTTGTAGTACAGTTTAAAGTTGGGGAAAGTAATTCCTCCCATATTCTTTTTCCCAATGATTGCTTTAGCTATTCGAGGGTGTTTATTGTTCCAAATGAATTTCAAAAGTGTCTGATCCACTTCTTTGAAGAATGTCATGGGTATCTTTAGAGGGATGGCATTAAATCTGTATAATGCCTTAGAGAGTATTGCCATTTTTATGATGTTAATCCTGCCAATCCATGAGCAGCGTATGCATTTCCATTTTCGTGTGTCCTCTCTTATTTCTTGGAGCAGAGTTTTATAGTTTTCCTTGTATAGGTCCTTCACATATTTAGTCAAGTTGATTCCAAGATATTTGAGTTTGTGTGGCACTATTGTGAATGGGGATGTTTTCTTAATTTTTATTTCATCCTTATTACTAGTGGTGTATAGAAAGGCCATTGATTTTTCTGTGTTAATTTTGTAGCCTGCCACCTTGCTATATGAGTCTATTGTTTCTAGAAGCTTTTTGGTAGAGTCTTTAGGGTTTTCTAAGTAGAGTATCATGTCATCTGCAAACAGTGAGAGCTTGACTTCTTCCTTTCCTATCTGGATTCCCTTGATATCCTTTTCTTGCCTAATCGCTATAGCAAGTACTTCCAGTGCTATGTTGAATAGGAGTGGTGAGAGAGGACAGCCTTGTCTTGTGCCAGAATTTAGAAGGAAGGCTTTCAGTTTTTCTCCATTGAGGATAATATTTGCCACTGGCTTGTGGTAGATGGCCTTCACTATATTGAGAAAGGTTCCCTCCATTCCCATCTTGCTGAGAGTTTTGATCAAGAATGGGTGTTGGACCTTATCAAATGCTTTCTCTGCATCTATTGATACGATCATGTGGTTTTTATTTTTCTTGTTATTGATGTTGTGTATTATGTTGACAGATTTACGGATGTTAAACCAGCCTTGCATTCCTGGGATGAAACCTACTTGATCGTAGTGGATGATCTTTTTAACGAGGCATTGAATCCTATTTGCCAGGATTTTGTTGAGGATCTTTGCATCTGCATTCATCAGTGATATTGGTCTGTAATTTCCTTTTTTGGTAGCATCTCTGTCTGGTTTAGGTATCAAGGTGATGTTGCCTTCATAAAAGCTATTTGGAAGTGTTTCTGTTTGTTCAATTTCATGAAAGAGCCTTGCCAAGATTGGCAGTAGTTCCTCTTGGAAAGTTTGATAGAATTCATTAGTGAATCCATCTGGACCTGGGCTTTTGTTTTTCGGCAGACTTTTGATTACTGTTTTAATTTCATCAATGGTGATGGGGGTGTTTAGATATGCTACATCCTCTTCCTTCAACCGTGGAAGATTATAAGAGTCCAAGAATTTATCCATTTCTTCCAGGTTCTCATTTTTAGTGGCGTAGAGTTTTTCAAAGTAGTTTCTGATTACCCTTTGAATCTCTGTCATATCAGTAGTGATCTCTCCTTTTTCATTCCTGATACGAGTTATCAAGTTTCTCTCTCTCTCTTTCTTTGTTAGGTTTGCCAGTGGTCTATCAATCTTGTTTATTTTTTTTAAGGAACCAACTTCTGCTTTCTTTGATCTTTCGGATTGTTTTTTGAGTTTCCACTTCGTTGATTTCTGCTCTCAGCTTTGTTATTTCCTACTGTCTTCCTATTCTTGGGTCCTTTTGTTGAGCATTTTCTAGTTCTATTAGCTGTGTCATTAAGCTACTCAGGTAAGCTCCTTCTTCCTTCCTGATGTGTGCTTGCAAAGCTATAAATTTTCCTCTCAGTATTGCTTTTGCTGTGTCCCATAAGTTCTGATAGTTTGTGTCGTTATTGTCATTTGTTTCCAGGAACCTTTTTATTTCCTCCTTGATTTCATCTCGGACCCACTGGTTATTGAGCATGAGGCTGTTTAACTTCCAGGTGTTAAAGTGTTTCTTCTGAATCCCTTTGGAGTTCACAAATAATTTCAGAGCCTTGTGGTCAGCGAAGGTAGTCTGCAAAATTTCTATCCTCTTGACCTTATGGAGGTATGTTTTATGTGCCAGCATGTAGTCTATCCTGGAGAATGTCCCATGTACATTGGAGAAGAATGTGTATCCAGGTTTCTGGGGATGGAGTGTCCTGTATATATCCACTAGGCCTCTTTCTTCCATTTCTCTCCTCAGGTCTAGTATATTCTTGCTGGGTTTCAGTCTGGTTGACCTATCCAGTGTTGACAAAGCCGTGTTATGGTCCCCCACAATTATTGTGTTGTTGTTGATATTATTTTTCAGATTTCTCAACAGTTGTATTAAATATTTTGCTGGCCCCTCATTCGGTGCATATATGTTTAGGAGACTGAATTCTTCCTGCTCTACGTACCCCTTGATTAATATAAAATGTCCGTCTTTGTCCCTTACAACCTTCCTGAGTATAAAGTTTGCATTATCTGATATTAGTATGGCCACTCCAGCTTTTTTATGGGTGTTGTTTGCTTGGATAATTTTTCTCCAGCCTTTTATTTTGAGTCTATGTTTTTTCTGACTATTCAGGTGCGTTTCTTGTAGGCAGCAGAAGGTTGGATTGAGTTTTTTGATCCATTTATCCACTCTGTGTCTCTTAACTGGTGCATTTAGTCCATTGACGTTGAGAAAGAGAATTTTCCTGGGATTTAACGCCATATTTATTTCAAAATTTGGTGTGTCTTTTGGGTAGTCTTGTCTTAGATTAGGTCTTTCAGTTTTTCTCTTAAGACTGGTTTTGTGTCTGTGAAGTTTCTGAGCTGTTTTTTGTCTGTGAAACCATGTATTCTTCTGTCAAACCGGAAAGTGAGTTTTGCTGGGTATAGTATTCTGGGTGAAGCATTCATTTCATTCAGTCTTGTCACAATATCCCACTACTGCTTTCTGGCATTGAGTGTTTCTGGTGACAGGTCTGCTGTAAATCTCAGGGAAGCTTGCTTGAACATGATTTCCCCTTTTGATCTTGCTGTTTTCAGAATTCTGTCTCTATCTGTGGGATTTGTCATTGTGACTAGGATGTGTCTTGGGGTGGTTTTTCTGGGGTCTCTTTTGGTTGGTACTCTTCGGGCATGCAGGATTTGATCACATATATTCTTTAGCTCCGGAAGTTTCTCTTTTTTTTTTTTTTTTTTTTTTTGGTTTTTGGGCCACACCCGGTAACGCTCAGGGGTTACTCCTGGCTATGCGCTCAGAAGTTGCTCCTGGCTTGGGGGACCATATGGGACACCGGGGGATCGAACCGCGGTCCGTCCAAGGCTAGCGCAGGCAAGGCAGGCACCTTACCTTTAGCGCCACCGCCCGGCCCCAAAGTTTTCTTTCTTTCTTTTTTTTTTTTTTTTTGTTTTTTGGGCCACACCCAGTGATGCTCAGGGGTTACTCCTGGCTATGCGCTCAGAAGTCGCTCCTGGCTTGGGGGACCATATGGGACACCGGGGGATCGAACCGCGGTCCGTCCAAGGCTAGCGCAGGCAAGGCAGGCACCTTACCTCTAGCGCCACCGCCCGGCCCCGGAAGTTTCTCTTTAATGATGTTCTTGACCATTTATTCTTCCTGGAAATTTTCTTCCTGGGTCTCTGGGACTCCAATGATTCTTAAGTTGTTTCTGTTGATCTTATAATAGACTTCTATTTTCATCTGTTCCCATTCTTTGACTAATTTTTCCATTGTCTGCTCATTTGCTTTAAGTTTTTTGTCCAATCTCTCCTGCTGTATGGAATTGTTATGTATCTCATCTTCCACAGCACCAAGTCTATTCTCAGCTTCTGATACCCTGTCCCAGGGCTTATCCATTTTGTCATTCACTTTGTTTACTGACTTTTTCAGTCCTGTTAGTTGACATGTTATTTCAGTTTGGAATTTTGTGATTTCTGTCTTCATATTTTCTTGGTTCTTATTAGTGTTCTGTTCAACTCGATCCATGGTTTCTTGGAGTCCGTTGAGCATCTTCCATATTGCTAGTCTAAAGTCCTTATCTGAGAGGTTGATTAGTTGGTTGGTCATTATCTGGTCCTCAGAATTGTCATCTTCATTCTCTATGTCTGATGCTGGCCTGTGTTGTTTCCCCATTGTCACACTTGTATTGTGGGTTTTTCTAGGTGTTGTGGTGGTATTCATTGTCTATATGATGCAGGCAGCACACTCCTCTGGCTCCTCCCTTTCTGGATGGGCTGACTTGCCTCTAAGGGAGGGGAGTCCTCCGTGGATGAAGCCTCACACTGGGTCAAATCTTAGGCCCGAGCATGCAACAGAGAAGACAGTCCGGAGAGAAATGTTTGCTTCTGTGATATAGCGCCGTTCTTAGTGTGATTTTTCCTCCTTGTTGCAATGGAGTTCTTTCCTTAGAAAGAGTGCACGGCCGCGTAGCGAAGCGGAGCGGCCGTGCTCTGCTGGAGCCTCTTTTTGCCCCACTCGCAAGAGTTTTACGCAAGAGGACAGTAGACAGACATAGACAGGTTACACTCACAGTTTTTCACAGTTGGGCCCCACTGGGCCGGTGTACTTTCGCGGATTTTCCCCGCCTGGTGTCACACTTATTATTTTATTTTATTGAAACCATTGTGATTTAGAGTCCTTTATAGCTGAACTTCAGATATACAGTGAGCCAGGGCCCTTCCCACCACCAGTGTCAAGTTCCCTCCACGTATGGTCCCAGAGAGCATCCTATCCCACCACCTTTTCCTTCTGGCCTGGTAGTGTAACAGGTCCCTTTGAGTTTAGAATATTGAAGTTTAAGACTCTTTATTCTATTGTCTTGTCTTTGGCTTGAATTTTTAGTTCTGTCCTTTTTTTGTTTTCTCCACCAATACATCTGTGACTATTTGGCCCCTGGCTCCCAATATTTCTTTCTTTCTTTTTTCTTAGTTTTATAGAAAAATGCAGAAATATGTGGTAAAAAAAAAGTTATATGTGTCTCAAAATTCTTTGAAAATGCAGGAGCCCCAATTTACAAAAAAGGAAAAAACATAAAAAAGGAGAGTAAAACTCTTTTGATGTACTGATTTCTTTCAATATAGCTAAGTTTAATGTTGCAGATAAGCAGTCCAAAATTAATTTTTATTAATTAGAATAAACTTAGTAATGTTTGTGACGTTTAGAGCCAAGAAAATAGGGTCAGGAAAGCAGTATACAAACCTGCTTTTCTTCCATGCAGTTGATTTGGTTATATTTTTGATAGTACAGATGGTTCCCTGAACCCAGCCAAGAAGGCAACATCAGAAAAAAAAAACCAAACAGGAATAAGCCTCAAAAAGTGTAGTCTCAAAATTAAAACATTACATAAGGCATATGGAATCTTATAGATAACAGAAGTTTATAGTTTTGTGTTGTAACAGCCCTGTGCTGAGTATAGTTTCATTTAATTATACAACTTTAGAGAGTAGTATTCTCATTTTATAGATGAAGATGGGGAAGGTTAAGTAACTTGCCAAAAGTTACATAACTAGCATAGAGGATTAGTGTTTAAATTCAAGTCCCTTAACTCAAAACTTAAGTGTCTAAACAGTATGTAATTCTGTCTTGTAGCTTATCCTAGGCAGTTCCTACCCAAGACCCAGAGTTTGTGATACTATAACTATCTGATAATTATGATGAATAACTCACATAGATACACAGATATCATCTAAAGTTTGTGGTAATAATCATAAATCCTTTCTGGACTAAAAGTAACTTGCAGACAAAAGGTCCTGATTTAGAAATGCCAGGTTTTAGAGCCAAAAATATAGGATAAGGGTTGGGGCCAGAGCAGTGGCACAGCGGTAGAGTATTTGCCTTGCATGCGGCTGACCTAGGACAGACTGCAGTTAGACACAACCCCCCCTGCAGTCCCATATGGTCCCCAAGTCAGGAGCGATTTCTGAGTGTAGAGCCAGGAGTAACCCCTGAGCATCACTGGGTGTGGCCCCAAAACAAAAACAAAAGATAAGACAAGGGTTAAGATGCTTGCTTTGCATATGGCTGACCTCAATTTGGTATCCAGCAGTGGTATATGGCCATCTGAGCACTAAAAAGGAGTGATACCTGAGCACAGAGCCAGGAGTAAACTCTGAGCATAACTGAGTCAACCCCTATCCCCCAAATCAGACCATAAGAATGCCAGGTTTACAAATGAGCAGATAAAATAAGTTTTAGGTAAGCAGTGATGTTTAAGATATCAGTATGTCTGTATTTATGATATGGTTCTGGCCAATATCTCTGCTTCTCCCCATACAATTGACTACTTCGTGGTCATATTTCCTTTAGCCCCAAATATAAGTAGTAGATTAAATGAACTAATGTATCCCCCTCTCTGAATTTATATTTTAATAGAATAAATAAATATAAATTTATTTCTATTGAAATATAAAGTCATAGAGGATAGAGTGTTTGGATACCAAAGGATAAGTAAAATTGTATGTTCACAAAATTTTGAAGTTATTCTCATTTTCTCATATTATTAGTCCTCAGCCCAAACTTCAGATCAGAAAGTCTGTCATTTTTATTCTATTGTTTGCAGGGTGCTCAGTTTCACTCTCAAAATATAAAGACCAGAAGGACATAATTTTCAGACATCTGAGGACATAATTTAGTCATAAATGCTTTGTATCAGGACAGTCTTAAAGCCTGTGCTGGGGATCAGGCAAAAAAAAATATCATGATTCCATCTAAAATTAATTACCGGCTGGTTTGTCATTACTAAGTTCACAGTGGCCTTGAAAAATATTGTCCTTCGAGGTATGCCAAGTCAAAATCATGTAAAGTGCTATTTAATTGAGCCTCTGAGCTTGAAAGCAGCCAACTCTATCATATTAATTCTGAGATAGTCACATCAGTAAATGCTCAATAAATAACTTGTTGAGTGATTGACTGAGAGGATATTGAAAGGGTACTGGGTGCTTCCTTTGCTGTATAACTAGATATCATTTGCCAGGGAAAACCCAGCAGGGCATCAGAAAGCAGTTGGATGAGTGATTGAAATTATTCAGGCAAGTAAAATAAAGAGAAATGCCTTTATCTAGATTCTCTGCTGGATGTTTAAGCCTTTGCAATGATGTTACCCTAGCAATGAGAGCAAAAAAAAATGAATGACCCAGGACTGCAACCTTGGGCCTTTGCCAACAATATTGGGGGAGGCCATAAGTGATAGTTAATTTAGACTTTTTAGATTTTTGATAAGTAATTATAAAGTCATAAAATTATTTATTAAATGTTTCCATTTTTCTGAATGAGGTGTCTATGAACTTAAGCATAAAGAAACTTCAGTCTTCTACAGCTTCTTAACTTTGCTGCCAACAGGTTAATTCTGGTTAATCAGAATAGCTCTTTTTCTGCCAAAAAACTACCATTCTTCTTGCCATTCATTCTTTTACATAGTGAAAAGTTAAATGATAAATAAATAACTAGTACTTGTAATTTGACTTGTTATTTACTAAGCCAGGTTCTGGTAATCTCTAGGTAGAGAAAGAAATAAAAGTGTTAGCTAAGTGCTTTTATAGGGACAGAGAAAAAGGATAGTCTTCACCTATGTAAATCAACCATCAAGTATTACATAGAGAAGATGTCGTCTAAGTTGAGATTTGAAAAATAAAGTTATCAGGGAACTAGAAATGACATTCAAGAAAGGAGGTATAAGATCATTCTGCTCTTTCATGCACAGCTATTGGGATCTTGGAATATATGGGATGTAGGAAGACTGAAGAAGCCAGATGTGATGGCTAGTAAGTACCATAAAGGAATGATGAATAGAGGAAAAAGTATTAAACTATTTTAAAAGAAGCATATATATCTTGTGGACAAATGTTGAGAAGAAATTAAGAAAAATAATGTTTTTTTTCTCAGGAAAAGAATTCTAAGAACTAGAACATATGTTTTTGCATTCTGGACTCCCGCATTTGATGCCCAGGAACAACCCCTACACCCTATGCCAGGAGAGGCTATATATGATTCCTAATCCCCCCAAAAATTTAAATTATAAGCACAGATTCTGGGGCCGGCGAGGTGGCGCTAGAGGAAAGGTGTCTGCCCTGCTAGTGCTAGCCAAGGAAGGACAGCGGTTCGATTCCCCGGTGTCTCATATGGTCCCCCCAAGCCAGAGGCAATTTCTGAGCGCTTAGCCAGGAGTAACCCCTGAGCATCAAACGGGTGTGGCCCTAAAAACAAAAATCAAAACAAACAAAAAAAAAGCACTGACTCCTGCCCTATAGAAGATTTTCTTGAGTATGATAGAGATATGCTACACTTGTATATGCTAGTATTTTCAGCACTGTTTTATTATAGTACAAATCAATTATTCTGTACTCAATATTTTATTTTTATTAGTTCTTGGTTGTCTCTTTCTTCAGCAAGAACTCTTTAAAGTATTATTTAGTTAATCACACTTTACAAATGCCTTGTCTATTCATCTTATTTACTTTAAGCTTGGGAGAAAAATGTGGTTCTTTCTACATACCCTATCATTTGCAGTTATGTTCTATCAAGAGTAAACAGTTAATTTCTTATGTGCCTTGAAGCTGTCAGTATCCAACTAAGAATCTGTCATATCAAGACCAAAAATCCCTTATTAAAAGTTTGGATCAGGAATATTATTCTTCATATTCTTACATATCTTCCCATAATACATTGTTTCAAAGGGTCTTGATAGTCTTCAAAAATAGTAATTGTACATGAATTCTGTTTTATTTATCTTAATGTTCTTTGGCTGAAAGTTCAAAGTTAAGATATCAGCAAGGGTACTTCTTCTTAGAATTATGTTATGGGTGATTGTCCATCCACTGTAACTTTATCTTGTCCTCTTTCTTTGCATCTTTGTTCTCATAATTAAAAATAAAAAATTAAAAAAATAGTGATGGACACCCAACATTCTCTGTCGTATGAAACATCTAACCTCACAGTCCCAGCACTAATCTCAAAGAAATGTTAAGCTTCTGAATTACTCCACTTCCACAGCTCCTGGAGCATGCAGCCACTTATGTGATGCACGATGCCTTCTAAATTAACAATATTGAAAACCCAGTAGGAGAAAAGCAAATGGCAAATTTGCAGAGAAGTCCACTAAAATCAATAAGCAAAAACAATGACACAGATGGATCAACTAGCACCAAACCATGCATTAAATCCTTAGACAATGACTGTGGTAACACCTTTGTGAGATATGTTTTAACAAGCAATATAAAGTAAATTATTTTCTGCCTCCTAAGGGGAAAGCGTGGGAGATGGGTAGCATGCTGAGAGCATTGAAAGGAAGGTCACACTGGTGGTAGTTTTGATGACAGAGTACACTGAAACAACTGTATTATAATCAACTTTGTAAATCACAGTTTTAAATAAAGATTAAAACATAAAAAATAATGATAGAACCTATATTACCTTTTATATTGATAAAGCTCTGAAATTGGTTCCTAAGTCTTAACTGAATCTTTTCTCTGTCTATCTCTCTCTACTAGAATGAGTTAAAGTTCCAAATTAGAAACAGATGAGGGAAAAGATATAATTAGGTATCAGCAGAAACTGTTTTTTTGTTTTATATGACATGGTTCCTTTCATTGAATAGAATACATGAACTTTAGTTTAAAAATTAATGTGATCATAATTTTAATTTCAACAGCCTTTCTTTAACTGTTGCTACTACTTCATACACCGCTTCAAAGGGAACTGCCAGCATGATGACCACAGCCAGCAAGTCTTTCTCCTGTAATATCACTGAATCTGATCAACCTATTTTCCTTGCTACTTGAGATCGCAGGTAGAGAATGTCACATTCACTCAATATCATCTTTCTCCATGCACACAGAATTTAAAAAGGTGTTTCACAAATGCATATCCTATTTATAACAAATATCACAATAAGGGCCCGGAGAGATAGCACAGCGGTGTTTGCCTTGCAAGCAGCCGATCCAGGACCAAAGGTGGTTGGTTCAAATCCCGGTGTCCCATATGGTCCCCCTTGCCTGCCAGGAGCAACCCCTGAACACCACTGGGTGTGACCCAAAATCCAAAAAAAAAAAATACAAATATCACAATAAGATTCATTCCAGATAAGTGTTCATTCTATCACATATATAAAAGGCTATAACAACTTTGATTACATATTTATATCTCAACTTAGTTAAAGGACGCATCTTTTTGATGAAAACATAAAAGAAAAAAGAAACGTTCATATTTGGCCACTTGACTTAAATACCTCTCTGATTTTTTAATATTGCATTTTTAATGAAATTTTATATGTATATATGCATACAAAGCCAGGAATATCCTATTTTTTTCCAATACTATATTTTTCACATGTGTCCTGTGCATGAGCATGTGTATGCAGAAACTAGTAGCGAATGCTATTACAGCCAATTGTTTTAGTTTTAATGACATGATTGTAACACAAGTTTATTTGGAGATATTTACAGAATCACCAACTTCAGTAGATATTTATATTTTTAGTTCATTTGTGAACCTCCAAAATTTCCACACTGAATAAAATCAAGATTTTCATTTTATTCTTTTTAGGCAAGTAGTGATTCCCTTTTCTATCAACATTGAAGATCTTTTGGATCTTTATCTGGGTATAGTAAAATATATCAGACTTCCCCAGTTATTCTGATGAAGTTATAAAGAAATTATTTATTTATTTATGTCATCTGTGAGTTCTTGATTTTCTACCACACATTTAAAATGAAACATATAAGATTTTATTATTAACATCCTTGTTGCCTGAAACCTAACTCAATAAGTTTTAAATAAGTTTTCATTTAAATTCTTAAAAGTTTTTATTATAGGGCCCGGAGAGATAGCACAGCTGCATTTGCCTTGCAAGCAGTTCGAATCCCGGTGTCCCATATGGTCCCCCGTGCCTGCCAGGAGCTATTTCTGAGCAGACAGCCAGGAGTAACCCCTGAGCAACGCCGGGTGTGGCTCAAAAACCAAAAAAAAAAGAATGGCTCATGACCAATAAATTCCACTCTCTTCACATGTGTCAGCTTCTAAACTTTTTTTTTAAGTTTTTATTATATTTTTAGAAATACATTTACAAGAGCCTTAATGTCTTTTTTTTTATTTTTGGGTCACGCCCTGTGACGCTCAGGGGTTACTCCTGGCTATGCTCTCAGAAATCACTCCTGGCTTGGGAGACCATATGGGATACTGGGGGATTGAACCGCGGTCCATCCTAGGTCAGCAAACACCCTACTGCTGCGCCACCGCTCCAGCCCCTCATTAATGTTCTTGATTTTGATATACAAAGTCACTGCACCATCAGCACTATCAAGTATCCATGTTCCTGGACCTTCTCCACATCTGCCTGAAGTCCTCAATAATTGTTGCTATTTTATACTAAGGGATGGGAGGTTGGCATCATGGCCAAGAGGGCTGACTCTTAGATTTGTACTCAGAGGAACCATATGTAGTTCTGGCCACCTGCATAGAATAAAAGCACCTTATCTCATGTACAATCTCACAAGGCTTGATCTCCATTTTGTAGTCCAAGGTCAAGAGTTCACTCTGATTTGATATCTACTGCCTTGTTTTGTTTTCTATCTACCACAGATGAGGGATATTATGCAATATTTTTTCCTTTTCATGTGACTGATTTTACTTAACATCTTGTTCTCTAGTTCCATCCAAGTTACAGAAACTGCAATATTTCCCCTTTTCTTATAGCTGTAATAGTCCGCAGTGTATATATACCACAACTTCTAATTTTTATATCCATCTATTGCTGGAAATTTATTTTTCCATATTTTATCTATTGTATTTAGTATTGCTCTGAAAATAAGTTATTGAGTTTTCCTTCACTTAATTTAATTGCAATTATTCATAATGACACAGATAAAAAATAATATGAATTTTGCATGTTTTATGCTTCTGAGATAATTATTAGCACTTATGGAGAGTAGAAAATCCTTAACTAAATTTCTAATCTTATGAATATGGGTGATAGTCTGTCACATGATTTATATTCTTTAAAATGTTCATAAATACATATAAATCTTAGTAATGACATTCTTGTTATAGGAAATTACCGACAGTGTTTATTAATAATTTCATAGATTTTTATATTTACAAAAAATGAAAATTAATATAATTGTAGTTTTCAGAATAATTTAAAGGCACAAGTCCTCATTTCTATGCATACTCCATTGATAGAGAATACTAATTCTTCTTTACTATTTAATCTTTCAAAGACCAAATAATACCTGAATTTACTATAAGCATATCTTAAATTTTTTCCCACTGATCATTGTTTCTATCAATAATTTTTATTTTGACCAAAGTGAGTTACAAGTCTTTCACAGTAATATTTTAGGTACATAGTGACATAGAATCAGGGAAATTTACACTACCAGTGTTGTCCTCCCTCCAACCCTGTTCCCAGCATGCAACCCATATCCTCCTCCTGTGTTCCCGAGGCTGTTAATACAAGTGGTCCCTCTATGTATAGCTTGTTGTAGATTGGGTATTGATTCTGTTGTCGCTGGCTTTAGATCTGGTGTTTAAACCTGATCTTTTTTTTGGGGGGGGTCATACCCAGCAGTGCTCAGAGGTTACTCCTGGCTCTACTCTCAGAAATCGCTCCAGGCAGACTAGGGAGACCATATAGGATGCTGGGGTTCGAACTACCGTCCTTCTGCATGCAAGGCAAATGCCCTACCTCCATGCTATCTCTCCGGCCCCCTGATCATTTTTTTTATTTCTATCCAATGTTCATACCACTGTTTGGCCTTGGTACCATCCATTTTTCCCCTCAATTTATGAGGCAGAACAATATGATTCAGGTTATGTGGTTCTGTTTGACGTGACCATCTCATGCCACAGAGATTGGTGCACATCACAAAGAATGAGAACAAACAGTGCTGGTGGAAAGTGGAGAGAAAGGAACTCTTATTCACTGCTGGTGGAAATGCCATCTAGTCCAACCTTTATGGAAAGTGATATGGAGATTCTTCCAAAACCTGGAAATCAAGCTCCCATACAATTCAGCTATACCACTCATAGGGATATACCCTAGGAACACAAAAATACAATACAAAAGTTCCTTCCTCACACCTATATTCATTGCAGTGCTATTTATAATAGCCAGACACCGGAAACAACCAACGTGTCCTTCAAAAGATGAATGACTAAAGAAATTGTGGTACATATACATAATGGAATATTATGCAGCCATCAGGAGAGATGAAGTCATAAAATTTTCCTATACATGGATGTACATGGAATCTACTTGCTGAGTGAAATAACTCAGAGGGAGAGAAATAGACACAGAATAGTCTCCCTCATCTATTGGTTTTAAGGAAAATAAAAGACATGTTTGCAATAATTTCCAGAGACAAAGAGAGGAGGGCTGGAAGGTCCAGCTCATGACATGAATTCACCACAGAGTGGTGAGTGCAGTTAGAGAAATAACTACACTGAGAAATATCATAACAATGTGAATGAATGAGGGAAGTGGAAAGCCTGTCTAGAGTACAGGTTGGGATTTAGTGGGGAAGAGGGATATTTGAGACATTGGTGGTAGGAAAGTTGCACCGATGAAGGGGGTGTTCTTTACATGACTGAACCCCAAGTACAATCATATTTGTAATCAAGGTGTTTAAAAAAAGATATTAATTATAAAAGAGAAAATAAAAATAAAAAATGGGAAACATAAAGAAAAGGAAAAAGAAAAAAAAGGAAAGGAGAGGAAAAAACAAAAACAAACAAACAAAACAAAATGAACAAAAAGCAAACAAACAAAAAAATGGGAGGAGTCCATCTAGAGTTTATAAATATTAATTTAAAAGAAGAAAGGGAAAAAGAAGAGAAATATGACAAAAATACAAAAAGAAAGAAACAGAAAAACAAAAACAAGACTACAAGACAATAACAACACAAAAATCAAACAAAATAAAACCTGAAACCAGTGACTACAAAGAAACACCACAGCAATAAAGACAACTACTGACCAATAATCATGAGCATGAAATAAAATAAAGAAAAAAAATAAAAATTAAAAAATTGTGCTTTTTATTTTTTTTTGCACAGGCACAGTAAATATTGGGGAGATTAGAAAGGGAGTTCCCTTGGCCTAAGAGATATAAGGTTCCTCTGCCTTTGAAGCATACTGTCATGGGAATAGCTACAGGCTCTGTACATACTCTTTTTTCACCACCCCCAAGTCTTTTTATGGTGCCAGGAAACTTTATGCTTAGTCATGGATGATCATATCTTAAATTTTTAAATAAATACAAAAATTATTCAAAAATATTAAGTGGAAGATGATTTTTTTCTTAACAATTTCCTTTTTAGTAAACTGATATATAAGAGGATAGATTTTTGATGAAGAAAATATAAATTTGACTCATATAAATGTGATATAGAAGCAGTTCAGTAGGAGGGATAGATGGGTAGGATTTAAAGGTGAATATTTCCCCTTGAAGGAAGAATTTATAATTATCCAAACATTTAAAATCAAATTATTTAATCTTATGGAAAAATATAACATGCAGAAATTTGTAATAACTAAGGAAATCAGTGTGTTTGGTCTGCCACATAAGGGAAGAAGTGAATTCAGGTAAACATACTAAGCTCAAACTAGGTATGGAACATGAGCCAAGAGCAAAAAACAAAAACAAAAACAAAAAACCTTACTAGTTCAGAACTGAGGGTCCAAATCATGTCTCTTGACTAGAGATATTTTGATCCATGGTATGTTCATTGAAAAACAGATTACCTGTGCTTTGATGTATTGTTGTCTCAACAACTCCACTTTGTATTGAAAAATATCTGAGTTCTACAGATCAGCATAAAAGCAGAATGATGATCAGTATGAAAACATGATGATGAAAGCAGGGAAGAGAATCTAATACATAGCTTCTTAATCAAATAATACATGACATAAAACAAGGAATTTGGCTTTTATGTTTCTTTTCCATGGCTTTAGACTGGTCTCTGTCCACAAGTGTAGGGGAAGTTAATAACATTTATCTAAGCTAATTGAATAGCTCAGTAGAATAGTTTCTTTTCTCAGTTTTTTTTGGAGGGGAGATTATGGATGGCTCCCTGTGTTTTTCAGGGCCTATTCCTAGCTTTTATTCTCAGGAGTAATTTCTGCTACTATTCAGGCACATTATGTGGTGCTGGATATGGAACTTGGACTGGCCATATGCAATACGAATGAATACCTAACATCCTATACTATTTCTCTGGCCCAAACTCTTTCATCTCACTAGACATGTTCCCAAGGTTTTGCTGAGGGTTTCACAGTACTAATAAATTCTAGATGCACAGAGTGTACTGTTCTGAATTTTCAAAGTAAATCCCAACATTGCTGCTTGCATAGTCAAAAATAATGTCTAGAATTGTTAAAAATATATTCTACTGTATCTTGGTACATGAAGTTAAGTATTTAAAAGAGAAAGGGGCAAATAATGAAAAGGACAACAACAACAAAACCCAGAAACTTCCCACCTCTAGGGTTTTTCCATCCTCTTAGTTCCTCTGACTTGCTAACTCTGTCTTTTATTCATGGCAGTCCTGTTCCTCCTTACCTGAGTGATTTACACTGCACTGGTCTCATTGTAACTCCCAGTGCCACCTTTCACTTCCAAGTAAAGCCAGAAAAGTGTCTCTGAAATACCTCATGTGAAAGACAAAAAGGAAAGCACTAACTGGGATATTTGGGTAAAGAGAAGGCATGAAATGGCATTCACATGGGTGCACGGAACCTACTGCCACATCTGCTAAACTTCATTTATATTGAAGATTAAACTAAAGAAAAATAGGAAGACTTTCCTGGACTTTAGAATTGATCTAGCCCAACATCTCAGTTTTCATAGATAAGACATTTGTGATTGAGGTATAATAACAGAAGCTAAGAAACTGAATTAGACCACTCAGGGAAGATTGTAGATTCTTGGAGCATAGGAGCCTAATCAACTGAGTTATACTTTTCATTGAAGTTAGGATAATTTTAAGATACAAAGGCAAAAGTGTTTTAAGATCAATGCGTTTTTATTTTCTTTGTTTAAAACTAGAATCAGCCAAAAATTGATGGCTTTTCTATACACAAATAATGAAAAAGAAGTAAAAGATAGTGAAAAACAATCCCAATCAAAATTGTGCCTCAGGAAATGAAGTATCTTGGAGTCAACTTAACTAAAGTGGTGATAGAGCTATAAAGAAAACTACAAAACACTGCTTAAGAATAAAGAGGACATGAAAATATATACTCTGCTCATGACTGGGAGGATTAACATCATTAAAATGCCAATACTTCACAAAGTATTTTATAAACTTAATACAATCTCCATAAAAATATCCATGATATTTTTCAAAGAAGTAAATCATTTGCTCTTAAAATTCATATGGAGAAATAAACGTCCACAAATAGCTAAAGCAATCTTTGACAAAGAAAATGAAAAGAACTATTTTCTCCAACTTTAAACTATACTATACAACAGTATTCATTAGAAAAGCATGGTATTGAAATAAAGAAAGACCATAATATCAATGGAATAGACTTAAATATTCATACATGACTCACAGCTTTATGAACAATTAAATTTAATGAAAAAGCAATAAATACAAATTAGAGCAAGGAAAGCTGCTTCAACAAGTGGTGCTGAGAAAAATGGTCAGCTACATGCAAAAACATTAACTCACACCTCTCCTTTAACACCGTGAACAAAGTTCAAATCAAAATGGATTAAAGGCCTTGATTGAAACTATAAGATATAGAAGAAAACATAGGCAGAAAACTCCATGACATTGAAGCTAAGGAGGAAACACCAATGGCCAAGCAAGCAGAAGCAAAGATAAACAAATGGGACTACACTAAACTGAAAAGCTTCTGTACCTCAAAGGAAATAATGATTAGGATACAAATATAACCCATGAAATGGGAGAAAATATTCACCAAATATCTATCAGATAAGGGTTAATATCTTAAATATACAAGGAACTCATGGAAATTTGTGAGAAAAATTTAACCTTATCCAAAAATGGGGAGAATAAATAAACAGACTATTCCTCAAATAATACAGATGGCCAAGAGTCACAGGAAAAATTGATCCACACTAAACATTAGGGAGATGTAAATCAAAACAATGAGGTATCATCTCACACCACAGAAACTGGCACAGATCTCACACACACACACACACACACACACACACACACACACACACACACACACACAGAAAACAAGAACAACCAGTGCTGGTGTGGATGCAGGGAGAAAGGGACTCTCATTCATTACTGGTGGTAATGTAGACTGGTCCAGCCTTTTTGGAAAACAATATGGATATTCCACAAAAAAAAAAAAAAAAACAACAACTAGAAATTGGGCTCCCATGTGATTCAGCAATATCAGTTCCAGGGATGTACTCCAAGAACACTAAAACATAATACAAAAATGCCCTTTGTACTCTTATATTCATAGAAGCACTATTTATACTAGCCAGAATATGGAAACAACCCAGATGCCTTACAAAAGATGAGTGGCTAAATAAACACGTTATATATACACAATGAAATACTATGCAGCCTTTAAGAAAAATGGAATCGTTAAATCTGCTTATACATGGATGTATCTAGAGATTATTATGCTAAGTGAAATGATTCAGAGGGAAAGGGATAGACACAGAATAATTTTACTCATTTTTGAGATATAAGAAAAATAAGACACAGTATGGTAATGATATTCAGAGAAAATAGAGGTAAGGGTTAGCAGGTCCAGCCCAGAGTAGGAAGCTTGCCACAGGGCAGTGAGTGCAGTTAGAGTAGAGAAGGGTTCACTATGATGAATAGTTGGAATTGATCACTTGGAAGAAGAACTTGGTATAGAAAGGGGAGAAAGAATAATCAAGGCACCCCTCCATTAACAATAGTGCAAACCACAGTGTCAAAAGGAATGAGAGAGGGAGAAAGAGAGAGAAGCAAAGTATTGCCAGCCCTAGAGTCTGGGAAAGGGGTACATCTGTGGCAGGAAGGGTGCACTGGTGAAGGGTGGTGTACATTTTATTACTAAAACCCAACAACAGGCAATTTTTAACCAGGGTGCTTAAATAAAGCAATTAATTTTGAAAATAAAGTGTTTCAATAAACACTAAGAAAAATTTAAAAAAAATAGAACCAGCATTTCAATTTTGTGTTGTTTTCTGCAAGTTAAATAACTCCTGTGTGTGCCAAAGAGAAATTTTTTCTGTTGAAGATATGAATGATTATTCGTCCCAGTTTTTCTTGAACCATCTCAGCCATCATCCTATGTCTGGGGTTGAAGAAATATAGAAACTTTTCTCACAGGCCACACATGAAGAAGACTTCCTGACATTAGAGATATTACCTTTATTTTAAATAATTATGGACTATTTATTGAGGTATAGGAATTACTCTGTGCACGTCCCTGGAATAGATTAAATCAAACTCCATAACTAATAATTTAGGTAAACTTTTCACATGTGTTTAAACATAATCTTACAATTACAGAGAAACTATGAAATGTGATGATGCAAGCAGAGTAATAATAAATTTAAAAGCTAAAATAAAACCACGTGGCAGAAAAAAAGTCAAATGTAAATTTAAATACTGGACTAGTCAATCTTAATTTCCTTTTTGTTTGGGGAATGCAGTGTTCACTCTGAGCGGTGCTCAGGGGCTACTTCTGGCTGTGTTTAGCTCAGGGCACTAATCGTTATCAGGTGATCAAATAGGGCCTTCAAGATGCAGTGCATGTAAGGAAAATCCTCTGACCTATCTCACTAGCTAATCATTTTGATCTCTTATCCCAGGATTTTAGCTTGAATAACAATAAACTAAGGGGAACAAAATTTAGAAAAAAATCTATATTATTTTTAGGAGTAATGGATTTTAGAATTAAAGTGATTTTTGGAAACTTATCTCTTCCTTTTGATAGAGACTCACTTTCATGAAATCAATGGGGGGCACTAAAGGCAATATTTCAGGATCCTAAAGAGATAGTACAGCTGGTAGTGTGCTTACCTTGCCCATAAAGATGTAAACAAAACATGTTTGATCCCACACCTCCTAAGTGGTTTCCTGAGGTATGTAAATAGTGTTCTGTGAGCAAAGAATCAGGAGTAAGTGCTAAAGAGGGTTGTATCTGGCACCCAAGACAAATAAATAGATAAATATATACAATATTTCAACACTGAGGCAAAACCTCTATATAGTCAAAAAGAGTGAATAATATGTATATCAAAGCCAGACCTTATTACCTTTGTCAGTGCTCAGTTTAATCAGAAAAGGTGATATGTATAAGAAAATATAATTCTATTAGAAAGTCAGCTGGATTGACTCCACTCTTTTATTAAGCAGGAAATTAATACCACTCTGGTTTTCTATAATACATTCTCAAACTGGTCTTCCAATGAAGAGAGACAACAATGTCACATGCCAAATATTATCGTTAGCTAAATTTATTAATCAAATAAAAAATTATCGAAGAAATAAGTATCTTGTGACTGATTTTGTAGGTCTGAGAGGTTTTTTGATGAAATTAAGTATATCTCTATTCTCAGAAGTCAGTTAGAACTCATTCATAACTCATAGTTTATCATATCTCAAGAATAGCATTTATTTTCAAAGATTTATTCTAAGATTCCTGTCAGAGATGAGCTATTATGCTTAAAATTTATCACTATTATTATCATTATTATTTGTTTAAGTCACCTAAATATAATATATAATAAAACTCAGGCCAATTACTACTAGAAAAGGTTTATATTAACAATACAAAGTGCCACCTGCTGATGGACTCACGATAAACTTTCTTGTCAAAATTTAAGGGAGAAAAAATAAAATATATGGTAAGTAGTTTAGATTTAATATTGTTATTATCATTACTACCATCACTGTCATAATCTAAATGAGATGCAAACTAACATAGGATCATATGTACTTACTAAAAGATCTTGTTCCTTTGGAAGTAATTATGAGTGAAACGGAACAATTTTAGGATTCACCCATAATCCTAAATAAAATATACCATGAGGTTAATACCAGGTAAAAGACTTCAATAAAATTCTGTTGTGTAAATTGAAAAAGCAAAACCAGAGTTGTGGTTACAAAATTATTCATTTTTCTTATTCAATAATACTCAATTGAAGTCAAGAATTTAAAGGGATCCCAATTAAAAACAAAGTAGCTCATGTGATCATATGCATGTGATACCCTAAAAAGTCCACTAGAGCTTCTAGGAACAATAGACCAACACAGTCAAGTAGGCAGCTACAAGGACAACAAACAAAACTTGGCTATATTCCTCTATGCAAATAATGAACCAGAAATAATCAACCAGCCTATTTTATTAAATGTAGGAATTCAAAGTCTCAACTACCAAGGAGTCAGCTTAATAAATAAAATGTAATAGGAAACATTGGAAAATTTATTTTTGTTTGCTTGTTTGTTTTTTGTTTTTTGGGGGGGCACATCCAGCAGTGCTCAAGGACTACCCCTGACTCTGCACTAAGAAATCATTCCTAGATCAAGGGACCATATGGGATGCCAGGGATCGAACCCAAGTCTGTCATGGGTCAGCTGTATGCAAGGCAAACGTCCTACCGCTGTGCTATCTCTCCAGCGCCCACCTTGGGAAATTCAAAAAAATTTATGTTCTTGAATTGTAAGAATAAATATTGTTAAATGAGTATCCAGAGCCACAGACATAAAATGCATATATATTCTATATTGGTATGGTTTATTTTCTCAAAAATGTTTTCCATGACTCATGTATGATGACACAGAAATAACTGGATCAAAAGAGCAACACAGCTTTTAGCATAGTAACTGCCTTTGCTCTCAACTAGAACAAAGATCAACTTGTCTTTTTGCAGTGTTGAATGCTGAATGTTGTACCTAAGGTATAGAATAAAAATGCGCAGTAAAATACCTAACTCAATAATTTTGGCAAATAGTCTTTTCTAAAAGTCACAAAAGGAATCTTAGGCAAACTGTGAATGATAAATTCTGTCTAATATAGATCACATTCATGTTTTGTACTGATGCTCTCAACAATGTGACATCCTGGCAAATAACCTGGTAAATAATCCCTAGACTTCCCCATTTATGCGCAGGACATTCCTGCCAAGGTGAATAGGGAAGCCCCTTTGCTAAGCCTCATTTTAAATGTTTCCCAATGGATATCTTTCTTAGCTGTAATGTATCCTATTGTACAGATGCTATATTGTTTTTGAATTTTTAAATAGTTTCCTGCTAATTTTCTTTCTTTTTAAATAATATTCTTATTTAAACATCATGATTACAAACATGATTGTAGTTGGGTTTCAGTCATAAAAAGAACACCCCCCTTCACCAGTGCAACATTCCCATCACCAATGCCCCATCTCCCTACCCCCACCCTGGCCTGTATTTGAGACAGGCTTTCTACTTCCCTCATTCATTGACATTGTTATGATAGCTCTCTGTAGTTATTTCTCTTACTGCACTCATCACTCTTTGTGGTGAGCTTCATATCTTGAACTGGTTCTTCTGGACTGGGAGTCTACTCCTTGTCAAAGAACTTCTCAGGAATTTATATTTCCTTTTCTACATATTCAAATGATAATTTGTTCAAATAGCTGTTCTTTTCCTTTCTACAACCTAAAATTATGCAAGCTTACTGGCTAGAAACTTCTCTTGGGGAAATTCATATGTCAAACTGAAAAGCATATTAGGCAGTTTCAACATAAAAATTTATATTTAATGTGATCTAACTCGAAGAAATAAAAGTATTTGGATTCGTATTATAGCCATTAAATAGTGTAAGTACCTATCATTTTATTAGAATAAAATACCAATGTACAATTTAACCTACAATCATGACTGAATGGCATAAGTCAGCCATAATGGCTGCAGTATATTAACAGTTTCAGAAAATATCTGTTGTAGTTCAACTATGGCCTAGAAATAAAGATTTTAACATGGCACACACTGAGATCCTACATATAATAGGACTAATTGTTTTGTTTTGTTTTTATCTTTATGTACTATTCATTTATTTTCTTTTAGGTAAAATGATCCACCCTCTGCAAGCAATCTTGCAGGGCAGGATGGAAGTTACTGACTCAGTGGGCGAAGCACCCAAACAATAAAGCAGGATACCATGAAAGTAGCTCTCAATCATGCCCAAAATATATTGCTGTATGTAGTAATTCCACAAGAAATGGTGAAAAATAAAATAAAATAAACTTTTCTGCTGTTCTCACATGCTCACCGCTGAAGCTTGAACAATTTAGCACGTTGTAAAATAATATATCTACTAAACTATGGAACTAAGTGTCCTAGCTTGTTCTACTTTTGCCATTGGATCATTTTATTGTAAAGAGACATTTATGAAGATGATAAAGTTAATTTAGCTAACAATACTCATTTTGTTTTTATTAGTTGTTTTCACAGTTTCATATTTTGATGCTTCACTTGATAAATGCATTATACCCAGAGGTGTCTCTGTTTATATTAATAAGCCCATATTACTCACACCTCATCAATAATTAAATAGTTCAATTTCATTGTCAAAGGAGTATGAATCAGAAATGTTCATAAAAGAAGGGAAATGTATAATGCAGATGAAACTTCTGGGAAAGTGGGGTGAAGAAAGACAACTACATTCTGAAGTGCAAAGCACTAAGCAGTATTAACAATTTTAAATTCTCTTAAACAGATGAATGACTTGGGAGGGTTTTTAAATCACCTAATTCTCAATGGTTTTATTCCCCCAAAATGGAACAGTTCTGCTTTTAGTATAGACAATGAGCGTGACTGGAGCCTGTATTTGATCCAATGACAGTATGCTTCAAGGGTGGAGATACCCGGTATCTCTGGGATTTCCCTTTCTAATTTCCCCAATACTTACTGTATCTATGCAACAACAACAGCAAAAAATACCCTTGCCACGCCAGCTCCGCTTTCTTTATTTTTCCTTGGTATTATTGTTTTGTTGTTATTTTTAGTTGATGTTGCTTTTTTTGGTTTGGTTTTTTCTTTTACTTTTTCTTTTATATTTATATTTATAGCTTCTAGACAGGCTCCTCCCAGCTCTCTTTCTCTCTCTCTTTCTCTCTCTCTTCTCTTTCTCTCTCTCCTCTCTTCTCTCTCTCTCTCTCTCTCTCTCTCTCTCTCTCTTTTCCAACAGAACTATAGAACTTGAATCATCTTGTTCTGCCTCATAAATTGAGAGGGGAGGGAGTGGATAGTATCAGGAGCAAACAGTCTCATGAACATTGAGTGGAGATAAAAAATGATCAGACCTAAACACCAAACCCAAAGTCAACGACAACAGAATCAAGACCCCCCACCCCAATCTGCAACAAACTATATACAAAGTGGACCTGCTACTCTAGCAGTCCAAGGGGCAAAGCCAGGAGGTATGAGATGCATGCTGGGAACAGGGGTGGAGGGAGGACAACACTGGTGGTGGGAATGGCTTTAAATCACTGTCACTACATACCTTAAATATAACTATAAAAGACTTGTATTTAACATTGGTCCAAATAAAAATTATTTTTTAAAGGCATAATACTATACTTGTATATATTTGTCTTATAATTTTATGATCTAATTAATGGAGTAATATTACCCTTTTTATTCCTTAATAAAAATTAAGAAGATAAAAGTTTATAGTGCAAAATAATTATATAGAGTCAGTGTAAAATGATAACCATGAATTAAATATTCACAAAATGTGCATCTTTCTACTTTATGGATATTATATTGTTTGATCATCATTATAATGATGTGATATTCATTTTATGTCTGCTTTAAAATAAAATAAATAATCCTCAGAGTTTATTTATCTTGTCGATTACAAAACTCAAACTCTAGAGTCTCAGACTTCTATTCTTACACATTCTATTTTACCACCACAAAACAAAAAATGGTAAAGTCCACATTCATAATTTTTATCCCTTAAGTATGCATGTCAAATCACAAGCATTCATTTATTCACTTCAGAAAAGAAATCAAAATATTGAAAGAATGCATGAATGTCAGTATGAATAGATATATGTGAATAGATTTATATATCATATATATGAATTTCTATTGTCAGTATGAATAGATTTATACTTGATTATCCCATACTGCACAACTGGTATAGGTAAAGGAAATACAGACTTAGAACAAAAGGCTTAGAACAAAAGACCACAGTCAACATTACACTCAAAGATGAAAATTAAAAGTTTTCCCTCTAAGACAAGACAATAAGAAAGTTATGATCCAATATAACTTTGAATGTTCTAGAAAAATCTATTAGATTAGAAAATTATATTAATGGACTTCAAGTTGGAAAGGAGGTGGAAAATGTTCATAATTGCTGATGACAAGATAACATACAAATAAAATTTCAAATATTTTAGAAATTTCTTTAATATCTCAAATATTTGGTAAGCAGTTCTTTTAGAAGTAACCGAGTCTACTAAAGAGTATATAAAGTGAATAGTCAAACTATGTTTCTTTTCATAGGCAAATAATAAACTTGAAGAAAGAGAAATCAGACTATTGGTTACAATTATAATTGGAAAACTTGTTATAGATTTTACTAAGACAAAAACATATAAAAACAGTAAAATGTATTGCTGAAAGAAATAGGAACAGGAAGAAATATAAAGAAATATCTATGCCCTTGGGTTATAAATATTAACGTATGAACATTATATAGTTACTTATGTCAATGAACAGACTCAGTGAAAGCTTCATTGTTCACAGAAATAAAACATTAAAATTTATTTGAAACACAAGAGACTACAAATAGCACAATAAAAGGTTTTTGAGGACAGAAAATAAATTAGTAGTATGAGACTTCTTAAGTTTAAACTATACAACAAATTAATAGTAATTAAAATAGCACGGCAGAAGCCGCAGTGGTATCACAGTGGTAGGGCATTTTCCTTGTACATGGCAGACCCAGGACAGATAGTGGTTTAACTCCTGGCATTCCATATGGTTCCTCAAGCCAGGAGTGATTTCTGAGCATAGAGTCAGGAGTAACCCACACCTGAGCACCTCCAGGTGTGCCCCCCCATAAAAATAAATAAATAAATAAATAAATAAATAAATAAAATATCATGGTATTCAAATGACAAGAATGACTTACAAAGTATATAGCTTACTGGTAGAGTTCTTGCTTGACATATGTGAAGTTAAACCATAGGAATACACTAAAAATAAGATACTTGCACAGAGATAATGGAACAGAATGGATATTAAGCATATATGAACTTTCAGTTTAAAATAAAAGAGCTAAGATCCTGAATTAGAAAGGCGACTCCTCTTAATACATAGTATTATGAAAACTCTCATACAAAATGATAAAATAACACTTTACCTAACACCTGCAAAACAAATTTTTGAAAGGAGATGAAAAGCTTTTAAAAAATATTTTTTCTAATTTTCTTAGTTTTGGGGTCACACCTAGAGAGGCTCAGGGAACTAGATGGAATGCCAGAGATTGAACCCAGGTCAGGCATGTGCAAGGTAAGCATCTAACTTTCTGTATGTACAATCTCTCCAGCTCCTGAAGATGAAGAAAGTTTAAATGACTTATATGACTTGAAACCATAAAATATTTAGAAATTAGGCATCTCTTCCTAGTACCAGGCTTTGAGGTGTCTAGGGATTTGATTTCAGGGGAAAATCTTCAAATGGATTATGAACTACATCAGACCTCAAACTTCTTCACAGAAAAACAAACATGCATCAAAATGAAAATATATCTCAGTGGATGTAATAAGATTATAAAACAAAAGGTTAATATTCAAATTACACAAATAACTCATAAATTTTAACAATAATAGAAGCACATATACTGATTAAAAAGTACGCAGATGTACTTATTCAAATATGATAGTAATATAGCTTATAGACATCAGAAGGGATGTTCATCATCTTTTATTATTTGGGAAATGCAAATCAAAACAAACAATGAGGTACCACTTCACACCTGTGAGAATGGTGTGTTATTCAAAGAGAAGAAACAATTGTTGCAGAAAAATGAGAGAACATGCAAACTCATACACTATTTTGTGGAAATGTAGATTCATGCTAACATTGTGAAGTAGGATGGAAATTCCTCAAAATAGAAAAAGAAACTCTATGCAATCGATTTATCCCACTTCTGTGTATCACTAATTTGAAGAGATATGAACTCATGCTAATTATAATATTATTTATATTCTCCCAAACTGGAAACAGTTTCAGTGTCCATTGAAATGGACAAAATATGTTTTATCTGTTTTATTCACATATTTATTCAAAATATTTTTATTCACTGCTTAATGGACAAAATATGTTTTATCTGTCAAATATTCAATCCTATGAAAATAAGACGAGGTATGCTTCTTTTCTTTTCCTTATTTTTATTTATTTTTTTTTTTTGTTTTTTTTTTTTTTTGTTTTTTTTTTTTTTAGCCAGACCTGGCTATGCTCAGGGATTGCTCCTAGATCCAAATGCTAGGATCACTACTGGCAGGCTTAGGAATCAGATGTGGTACTGGGGATCAAACCCGGCTTGGCTCTGTTCAAGGCAAGCACCCTAACCACCTTACTATCACTCTAACTCTTAACCCTTGTATTTTCAACCAGATATTTGAAATGAAAGGATGTTTTTGCTTGGTAGAATAGGTCATAGAGAGAATAGCAAACACTATATGGTTTTTTGATAATAGAAAACAAATGAACTAAATAAAACTAAATAAAAATAAATCAAATTAATAATATATAAATATGGGGCCCGCGAGGTGGCTCTAGAAGTAAGGTGTCTGCCTTGCAAGCGCTAGCCAAGGAAGGACCGCAGTTCGATCCCCCGGCGTCCCATATGGTCCCCCCAAGCCAGGGGCGATTTCTGAGCAGTTAGCCAGGAGTAACCCCTGAGCATCAAGTGGGTGCGGCCCGAAAAAAAAACAAGAAATAATATATATATGTATATATATATATTTAAAAATAATAAACAAAATTAAATAAAACATAAACAAAGAAATTGGACAAAATAACTTTTAACAGAAAGAAAAGATGGGAAGGAAAGTAAAGAGAGATAAAGATAAAATTAGATCAAAGGGTACATGCATACACAGATTATGATACACACTTGTATAGTATTATAATGACGTTCTATTTTAATTAGAGGTACAAATATAAAATATTTGGGAAACAGTCTAAGAACTAATAAAGGAAGGAATTTTAATCCATTTTTAAATAAAGTTGGCTCATAATACCTACATCCAAGAAAATTAATTTATACTATTGCTAACATCTTTAATAGTTTAACTCATTTACATATTTATTCACCTTATTAGATTTGAAATACATAAAAATAAGAGGCTGTCTTATTTATCTTTAAAGTCCTACCATGTAAAGGCCAGAGAAATATCACGGAGGTAGGGTGTTTGCCTTCCATGCAGAAGGACGGTGGTTCAAATCCCAGTTTCCCATATGGTCCCCAAGCCTACCAGGAGCAATTTCTGAGCTTAGAGCCAGGTGTAACCCTGAGCGCTGCAGGGTATGACCCCCCAAAACAAAACAAAACAAAACACCATGTAGTGTAATACTATTTTACAGAAAAAAAAAGAATAAAGATTAGCCATGAATAACTAAAAGAATAAGATTTCTTGATTGGGGAGGTGGGGGAAAGATTATTCTAAAGGAAGTTAAAATGTATGTTTGATTCTAATCAAATAGAACATTGAAAGCTGAAGCAGAAAGAAAAAGTGCACATTTGAAAGGTTGTTAAACATCCATGAAAAGGAGTAAACAATAAAACTAAATCTTATCCATGAAATGTAGTTTTAAAAATGTGTAAATTTCTTATCAAATAACTTACAGAAAAAATCTTGAATAGAGTTTTCTACTTTATTACTTACAGTGACTTCAAGTGTTTGATCAAAGGCTACCAAAAGTGTGTTTGAAAAGTGGACACGGTGAAAGCCTATATGATCCATGGGTAGCTGAAGCCACTGTCACTGATTGCTGAAGGAATGCACAGTCAGAGACCAACAAACAAGACATTTGGACTACATTATGGCATGAAAACTTAAAGGTAAACAAAGACACCAGAATGAAAAGGCACTGCTGCAGTAGTCGATGCCTTCTTGCTGCCCTTTCTCCCTTTTCTCCTTGCTCATCTGAAGCCTAGAATAAATAATACTCCAGTGAAAACTATCAATAGCTCTCCCAGGTTAGGCTGCTCATTTATTTAGAGAATGTTTTCGCATCAGTGACCATGAATCATACCAAATAATGACCATCACTTCTTAATCATGCCCTTGAAATTTTTAGGTACGAAAATAGCTACTTTTCTTAAATCCCCATTGAAACCCCTGTTGTCTTTGAATGCTGATTCATAAAGCTTATTTAAGGATTATTTAGCCCTTGACATCTTCAATGTTTCTCATTGCTTGTGATGGGAGAATGAGAAAATCTAACTCAGATTGCCCTTACATTACATGAATAGCTATCTTTTCTTTGCAATGTGAATATAATGATAAAATTTGAGAATAAAATTATTTTTATACAATGAAAATAAATCAATAACAAGCTGCATAAAAGTACTTATTGTAATTTTAGCAGTTACTATATTTTTATTTCTTCTGCCTTTATTATATATCTCCTTTAGATATAGCACTAACTAGATAAGAATATCATGACTATCTTCCTAAACTTTTGGAAATCTCTAAGCAGAATTCACTATGTGGAATGAGAGAGAGAGAGAGAGAGAGAGAGAGAGAGAGAGAGTGTGTGTGTGTGTGTGTGTGTGTGTGTGTGTGTGTGTGTGTGTGTGTGTGGCTTTCTCCTTATTCCTAATTTTTTGTCTGCTCTTTGATGCTTTCTCCTTTCTCTAGGAGATTGATCCCAAATTCCTTTCCATCTTACTTCTGTAGTTCTGCCTTAGGAGACATTTATAGTTAATGATAGGGGTGGAGGGAGCAAGAAGTAGCAGAGATTGCCTCATCTGTTTCAATAGCACCCTTCCTCTACAAGGAGGGGTTCTGGAAGTTCCTTCTCTGTTTTCCATCTCTCTCTGGCTTCAGAAATACTGTGTTGTTGGTTTTGTTTTTCTTGTGTCCAGGAGATATAATGGTTCTGAGGTTGCTCGTTTCTCATTCTTTAATATTTTTATGGTTCCCTCATGCAGTAAGTCTTCCCTTTATTCAGTTATACTCATTAACACAGATTATCTTTTCTAATCTGTCTTGAAAGATATCGTTGTGACTTTGACAATAAATCAAATTAATACTAACACTTACCAATTCTTTTTCATAAAAAAAAATCTCAAAAAGAATGATCGTTCTCTTTGTGTAATTAAAGCTGGGATAAAATAGTGCCATGAATAAGTCTGGTTCTCTGTTGTTTGTAGGAATGTTTAATCCTAATCATCAAGTAGCACATAATTTTCATAAATTTGGATCCTGGAAGCAGCTATTTTAGGTTGCTCTTTTTTAATAATTAATTTGTTAATTATTAAATGTAAATGTAATCACTACTGGCAGACTTGGGGGACAAGATGAGGTGTCTGGGCTTGAATCTGAGTTGGCTGCATGTAAAGAAATTGTCTTACCTGTTGTACTATCTCCCCAGGTCCCTCTAGGTCCAAATTGAAAATCAATGTATTGCCAAAGTGTGTGTTCCTTATTTTAAGTGAGAATAAAAAATGGACAGAGCAATAATAGAATTGTATTAAGGCTTGATATAAACCAGAGTAGCTACGTTTTGAAGTAAACATTTACTATTTTGTCTGCCAGGGATATTTTACATTAACTTTAATTACTTAGCTATCTTTTAAAAGTATTTGTCTTAATGACTGCAACTAGAAGGACCCCAACGTTTTGTACCTAGGGTAAATGTCTAACTCTCTTCTCAGCTTAGATACTGTGAGAACAAGTCAGAAAATGTAGTGTTCGCTCAAGTTCAAACAGTGACAAAGCTTGATTATGATCCTGAAAGAAATTTCTATAAAACTAGTAGTTAGCCTATAGAAGCCAATCCAATTTCAGTTTGATTTTGACCCTACCACTTACTAGTTAGGCTAACTTAGAAAACTTTCTTACGTTATCTGACTTTTCATTTCCTCACTGTAAGATGAAGATGATATAACAGCAATATAGTAGTTTGCAATTCAATATCCAAAATAGAATTTAACACAAAATATTTCACCAAATTCTGACTGAATCAATGTAAACTATAAACTTTATTCCATGTATTAGCAGTCACTTTTGAACTACAGTGTAGGATTCCACTGGAGGCAGAACAAATGAAATAGCATATGTACAAACTCTGCTTCCGTGTAAGTTCTGAAACTAAAATTTTTATGAACCTAGTGTTTTGATATAATGACCATGATGATGATTTAAAAAGATAGAGCATAAGAGGAATAAAAATGATGGAAAATGAGATCTTGCAAACACCCAATTAGATTCACCAAAAAAAGATGCTATATAAGAACTACCAAAAGCAAAAGGACAGAAAGGCTAAATATTAAAACAATGTGTTTTGGCAGAAATGACACTTTCCTCTTGTGGACAGGGCATCTGGCATCTGTGGGCTTTTTAGATTAAGGGGGAAGCCTAAGAAGTAATCGGAGATATGCTGTGTCTGTTCCTATCTTAGGTTGCTACCTCCCATTCTGATTAGGTTTGCATCCTTGGCTAATAAAATCAGGAACTCGGCCTACCCTTGCAGTAGGCGTGTTGGGAGTTGAATTTCTTCCTGTCAATAAGTAACCTGGATGATACCCTGCAGTGCTCAATAAACATTGCCTATTAATGTCATCTTAATCATGATTATCTAGTAACTGACAACAGACATTTTTCAGAATTGAAGCTTTCTTAGAAATCAGTTGACATACAGTCTAATCATTGGGTCAGTCCCTATGCAGAGACCATAATTTCACTGTAATTATGACTAAGATCTTGATTAAAAAAGTGAAAATGTCATCACAGTGGAGCAGGGCGAGAGGTGTATCAGCAAAACATAAATAATGAACATTTAGATTCAACTGTGACAGACAATTCCTTTATAATACATGACTAGGGATTTTACTAATAACTACCCAAAGCTTGAAGTTCATCTCAGAGATTGTTTTATTATTCCTCAATTTCTGTGTTGTTTAATTGTGCTTAAGATAACTTGTGAAGTGAAAATAGAAGTTTTATTGCATAGGATTAAGGTTAGTCATTTGGGCATTTTTTTAGGCTTTTTTTCCGTTGTTTTTCATAGTTTGAAAAGATGAATATGGTTGTCAACGTTATATGGAACTTCAGTAAGATACTGGTATTTAGAAAAGGAAAGAAGAATATAAGATGTCTTTTCTATTGACTTAAAACTGATAGGTTTGCTTATAAAGGATATCAAGTAACTAAATATATGCACCTCATAGGCTTGTTGATATTAAAAAGGGGCCTCTGTGTCCCCCAGAGTTATCTGATTAAGTAAGCAACAAATTAATTTACATGAACCTCCATTGTGTTGCACAAGATTATTTCTTCCTTATTTTTTCTTCTCCAGAATGCTTTGCTTATATTATTTTTAGGAAAGAAATATCAAAATAGGACAAGTAAAATAGAGGATTCTCTTCGAAGATGTTGAGGTTCAAGTCTTGCCTCTATCTGGTTGAGTTCTCTTTTCCAAAGTTTTTACAAATTACTTATGATTCCAAAAGTTCTTAGGAGACTCACTAGGTTCTGTGGATTCTGCAAAAATATTCTTTGTTCTAGTACTATTTAAATTCATAAATCTATATAAAAGTCTAATAGCTGCCATTTACTAAATGTCTAAAGTGTATAAGACAGGAGTAAGCCTTTCAATACACAACATTTTATAGAAAATTGAACAAGACTTTATGAAATGAGGACTATTCATGCCCTGGGGAAGATTAAGGAATTGAGCATCTAATTTTCAAGTCACAGATTCTATAAATGTGGCTCTAGAACTCAATCTTAGTTTAGCTGACCCCAAATTTTACTTGTTATTAAGTAGGTCCATTAGAAAGTCAAAAAGAGAAAAAGGTATCTGATGAATAAATTGGGAGGAATTAGACTGGCCTGAAACTCAGCTTGAACAGACCTGAAACTTATAATAGTTTCTGTGAAATAGTTTTCTTTCCCATTCACTCCCCTTCTTTTCTTTTTCTGTCTCACTAGTACGTATCTAGAAATGTATCTCAGTAAACATGGGCTCAGAGAAAACTCTCAGTTTCACAAATTACCCTAATATCTAGACAGAAAAGTCTCACAGTAGTGGTCCAACTTTGAACTATTTGACTGTAGAATCATTCCAGGCTTGATAAAAAGATAGAACAATGAAGAGTCTGCAACTGGATAACAGAAAAGCAAGATGGAGAGGATGTACATTAGGAGATAAATACATTTCATGCAAAGTCATTCATGAGTGTAATACAAAAATTACCCTTATTTTCATCTTCTCAATAAAATGTCTAAATATTAAATACTTATATTTTTACCAGCCATATGAATACACAAAAATCTGGAAGCTCAAGAATGTGATTTCACCTAAGGTTTTCTATGGATTAATTATAAATTTTACTACTGGATAAATTTTCTTCTATTTTAGATGGTATTAGTTTGTGAGATGTTTATTGGCTTTTTAATGTACTAAATAATATGATAAACACTGTCGTGTATTCTTGATCACAAGTAATATTTTCTGGACTGACAGATAAATTTATAATTACATATATAAAGCTAAGCTTTGGGGAAATTAAAACAGAAATACTGAGACATAATTGTTTATGTTGTTGCTTGAGTTTTTACTTTGACTCTTTCTACAGTTCTATAGGATGGGAATGTGAATGTCAAAAACTATTCCAGGAGAAAATACAACAAAAGGTGAAGCACCATTCAATATCATACACACAAAATATACTATGACTTGAACTTAACTCTCCTTCTTTAAAGTCAATCTACTGTAATCATTTGCAATCTTATCACTTGGGCACTAGAAAGCAAATTTTTGTCATTGTCCTTTGTTACTGTGTTACTAGTTTCTAGTTTAATTATTGTGTTAGCAATAACACAATAATAATTACTGAATGCTTTAGTCTTACTACTACCTTGCTTAAAGCTATTCACTTTGAATTTCCAGGTGGGTGATCAGTAATGTCAGCTGTAAAAATGAACCTTGCCTTATTCTGGAACATCAATTTATAGCTACAGAATTTCTAGGCCTGGCTTATTTGACAGTCCATAAAGAGAAACAGTGAACATTCAATCATATTAAGCTCATTTTGTTTTATAGACAAAGGATTCAGGAATGGATGGGGGAGGAGAGAAAAAGAATAAAACACAAAGCAGGTAATGCATCTTATTTGTAATTTGCTATTTTCTTTACTCCCTGTTCACCTCTGTGTGTCTGATTTGACAATCTATCAACTCTAAACAAGGTTACTTAGTCAGCATAACCAGTAAGAGTGTGCCTTGCATAATAGATTTTCAGCTCAAAATGGTCCTAATAATGCAATCCTTCCAGTTTTTGCAGTAAAAAAATTATTCTCAGTTAGAAAAGGCATTTCTAGAACTCATCTTCAATCATTTCATTGTCAGTAGTCACCTATATATAATCAATTTTGAATTAGACTTTAAAATAGATCACTGGGAAAGAATATCATAAAAAGAAAATCCTAAAATATTGATCTACAAGCTACATTTGTGTAACAGTTTTACTTCTCCCTTCTTTGAATCCAGTTTTATTTCTATCATTGAACATTAGATAATATTCCTCAGTAGAATCAGTTGCCTTTTTAACTAGCTAAACTAACGTTTTTTCTTCATTTTCTGAGAGTTCTCAGAATCACGTCATCTTTGAATTCTACATAGATTCACAATTCAATAATCACTTCTCATTAAAATGCTTAGATTTGGGAGATATGTTCCTAATGTGTGTTATTCTCCTTTCTGAAGTTATGGAGCACATCCTTACTTGTTCCAATGCTAATTTTATAGTAAGTTTCTATTTGTTTCTTATTGCAGATATTCTGTCTTCTTCCCAGCTTCAAATATCATACAAATAAAACTTCTACATGTAAATGTAAGTTTCTTAGTACATAAAAAGATATGAACAAGTACTAACACATGCTCTGTTTATCATTCAATGGAAAGAAAACTTGTTTGTGTCCTGGAAATGGAATAGACTGGATTTACAATTTACATTTATGCACTGCTCAATGTTTTATTATTATAGTTGGAACTCCACTTCTACTTTTGGAGTTTGTAAAAGTTTCCAAAAGTATGGGAGCCTGGATGCTGGAGAACTTATATAAAAGACTTGGAGCTTGCCTTGTACACAATAAACCAGGATTTAATTTTCAGAACCCTATATAGATACCATACCAGAGCTTTTTCAAGAGTGAATTATGAGCTCAGAGTCAAAAGCCTTTAGCCCTACTGTGTGTGGCCATAAACAAACAAAATCTGATTTTTTAAAAAAGCGTGAGACTGCATTATCTTAATAACTATATTTCTTGATATTTAAATGTAGACTTTGAATGCTAAATCATTTCTTTCATATTTAGTTATGTTGCCATAAACTGTGAAAACCTAACCAAGAAATGGTTACAAAAAATAGATGTAAATCTATAGTAAAAATATTAAAATGAGATCACGTATGGTTCTCCTGGGATATTTCATAAAACTTCATATACTTTTATCTTTGCAAATATTCTTCTTTGTATGTAAATGGAAATATATTTGACTATTTAGAATGAGAAAAGATTAAAAATAACATGAATCTCGGAGTCAAGTCACAGTTTCCACAGCTTTTCACATTAGCTCCAATTTATTTCTGAAATGCCATTATATAAATGACAAAGAAAGTTTACAACATTGTACACACAAAAGTCTGTTTCAAAAACCATTCCCCAGAGAGATAGTACAGTGGATGGGGCCCTTGCATGTAGCCTATTGAGATTCAATCCTTGGCATAGCAGCCCCACTGGACATGATTCCTGAGTGCAGAGACAGAAAGCCTGAGCATTTCCCCGGGTAAGTTTAAAAAAAACAAATTAGTTTATTTAGTTAATTAATTCGTAAATGTATTAATTATTTATTCATTAATGTATTAATTTAAAATGTTTCTAAATATCTCTGAAACTAATTTCAAGGTATGTTCTTGTACCTTATGTACAACATATGTACAGACATTAATAGTTTCAAATCTTCATGCACTTGTAAGGCGGTGGCTTTTCCTCAAAAATCAAATATTAAACATAGAAGAGAGAACTTAACATGTCTTATATTTAAATCAAGCTTCAAGAAAAAGAACACATTATTATTCCTAGTTTCAATTTTTGTTTCAATTTTTATTTATTGTTATTTGTAATTTGTAATTGCATTATAAAACTACATAGGTTTCTGGTACGTATTATTGAGAATCAACATGTGTACCCATGCACATTGGTGTATATATAAGTGAAAGTGAAGTTCTCCTGCCTTCACTTTTTCTATTTTTATTACTTTATATAAGCAGCATGTATACAAAATTACTCCTGATTGAATTTCAGTCAAAAAATGCACACCACACATTATTGCATGGAAAAAAAATCCTGGCATCTGAACTTTGAGGGGTTATTGAAAATTACTCCTTGCTTCCTTGTGACAATTAAATTTAGTAGTCTGGAAAAAATGAAATTTCAATTAGAAAAAGGCAAATGCTTTTAAAATAAAAGTTTGATCCTTTTGCTATTTGGTGTTAACTGAATTTTTAACAAAGACTTGAATGTGTAAGCTTGTAATAATTTTCAGAAAACAACAAACTTAGATTATCTAGATGTATTGAGTATAACATTGTGGGAACAAAATAAATAAAAAGAGAATGGAAAAAATCGGGGACTCAAACTCTCGGCCCGCGGGCCATTTGCGGCCCTCCGTAGAACATTTTGTGGCCCGTGGCCAGCCTTCAAATATTGCAGTATTCACGATTATTTGTGAACCGAATAAATAATGGCAAGAAAAAACGCATTAGTAAGAAAAATTGCATTAAACATTTGCATACCCATTCGGGTATTTTTTGCAATTTTTTTCTTACTAATGCAATTTTTTTTTTTTTTTTTTGGTTTTTGGGCCACACCCGGTGACGCTCAGGGGTTACTCCTGGCTATGCGCTCAGAAGTCGCTCCTGGCTTGGGGGACCATATGGGACGCCAGGGGATCGAACCGTGGTCCGTCCTAGGGTAGCGCAGGTAAGGCAGGCACCTTACCTTTAGCGCCACCGCCCGGCCCCCTAATGCAATTTTTATTGCGAATATTCATTCGGTAAGTGAATAATTGCGAATACTTTGCTCCTAGCACAGACGTCATTTGTGCTGCTCCTGCCCGATGTCCCTTGCATTATCGGAGGCCTAAGGGAGAGAAGGCAGAGAGGTTTATTACAGAATTAGATTTTGTCATACCTTCATCATGACTTCATCAAAGCCTACAGTGAAGAGAAAGATTGATGACGAGCACAGACAATTTCAGGAAAAGTGGGAGACGCAGTATTTCTTTGTTGAGCACAGGGACATCCCCACATGTCTTATTTGCTCAGAGAGAGTTGCAGTGCATAAGGAATACAACTTGAAATGCCATTATTCAAATAAACATGCTGAGGAATGTGCAAAATATCAAGAAAATGAGAGAGCCAGCGGGTTGCCAATCTTAAAGCATGTCTAATGAGATAACAAGATTTCTTCAAGAAAGCAACCAAAGAGAATGTTGCCATCAGTCGAAACTAGTTATATGGTTTGTGAGATGATTGCTAAGGCAGGGAAACCATTCTCAGAAGGAGAGTTTGTTTAAAAATGCATGTTACAAGCTACAAGTATTATCTGTCTGGAAAAGAAAGGTCAGTTTAGCAAAATGAGCCTTTCTGCCAACACTGTGGCAGAGCACATTTCTGACATGTCAAGTGATATTTATCATCAACTGTGTGAGAAAGCTAAATGTTTCGATGCATACTCAGTGATCTTGACGAGGGCACAGATATAACAGACACTGTGCAGTTCACAATTTATGTCCGTGGTGTTGATTGCAATTTTGAATTGACAGAGGAGCTGCTCACAATAATTCCAATGCATGGCCAGACCACCGCTAATGAGATATTTCAGCATCTGTGTGATGTCATTGAGAATGCAGGTTTGTCAGGGAAGAGGTTTGTTGGAATAATAACCGATGGAGTGCCATCGATGACAGGGAGGAAAAATGGGCTGTTGGCACTTGTTCAAAAATAACTTGAAGAGGAGGATGTAGAGAAAGCCATTGCTCTTCACTGCATTATCCATCAGCAGTCCCTTTGCAGTAAATGCCTGCCGTGTGACAATGTGATGTCTGTTGTTGTGAAATGCATCAACCAAATCAGATCCAGAGGCTTAAAGCACAGAAGGTTCCGTGCTTTTTTAGAGGAAATGAAGTCAGAATATGGAGATGTGCTCTATTTCACCAAGGTACGTTGACTCAGCAGGGGAAATGTCCTGAAAAGATTTTTTGAGTTGAGAGAAGTGAAAGCCTTCATGGAGAAGGATGGGAATGCTGTTTCTGAGTTAAGTGATCACAAATGACTCATGGACTTAGCTTTTCTTGTTGACATCACACATAAGCTGAATGTACTAAACAAGATGTTACAAGGCCCAGGGCAGCTTATCAGTGCTGCCTATGACAACATGAGAGCATTCTCTACAAAACTTGTGTTATGGAAATCCCAGCTCTCTCAGACAAACCTTTGCCATTTCCCAGCATGCAAGGAACTTGTGGATGCAAGCATACCATTCAGTGGTGAGAAATATGTTGATGCTATTTTTAAGCTAGAGAAGGAATTTGATCACAGATTTGCAGATTTCAAAAAGCACAGAGCCACTTTCCAAATTTTTGTGGACCCCTTTTCCTTTGATGTGTAAGATGCCCCTCCTGTGCTTCAAATGGAGCTCATTGACCTGCAATGCAACTCTGATCTCAAAGCCAAGTTCAGGGAGATTAGTGGAAAAACAGACATGCATGGGTAATTTTTGAGAAAATTGCCCCCTAGCTTCCCTGAGCTTTCCTGAATGTTCAAGCGCACCATGTGCCTTTTTGGGAGCACATATTTGTGTGAAAAGTTATTCTCCACATTGAACTTCAATAAGTCAAAGTACAGGTCTAGACTTAATGATGATCATCTTCAAGCCATACTGAGGGTCTCAACTGCTTCCTCTCTAAAGCCAAATGTGGTTCAGATTTGTGAGAAGCACTGTCAAGTCCCTGACAGCAAGAAATAGGCAAAAGGTGCCATGTTAAGTGTTGGGGACTGTGACCAGTTTGAGGCCATCTTTGCTGTTTTCTCTGCCATTAACCCAGTCTTTTACTTAAAAGGCTGCAAGTAGTTTTTGCTGTTAAGTCCTTGAACTAAAGAGAAAAGATATGAATGCAGCTGCAAGATAAAAATTTAGTTCCAGCCTGAGAAGAGCAAAAGCTGCCTGGTACCTTATCAGAAACTAGGCATCACTTCTTAAAATCTTCCCAAGCTAACAAGGCTGTTATTAATAAGTATATGTTACCTTGTCTGTTCAAAAAACACTAAGGCTAGCACATCTTTGCCCATCTCCTGTTAATTAGGCAGTTAGGAATGCAGCTAGAAGGTCATAAGACGTTCCCATAGAAACGACACGTCCAACACGACTTGTAAGCCCTCCTGCCACCTAGCCCACTGTCCACTTCCTTATTTTAGAGAATGATTTAATTTCTTTGTTTCTTGTACCCGGAAATATATTCTTGCCTTATATGGAGCAATGTATTGGCTTTCGCGCCAGAAGTATAATTGACATCACCTTGTACTGCCCCTTTTCTCCTTCACTATATAAAAAGAAACTGTAGCCCAATAAACTTGCCTTTGAACAGTGAGATATTGTCTTAGGCCATTTATTATTAACCTCTCTCAGATTTTTTATAGGTGTGGTTGTGATTCTACTCAGCAAAATAGGAGTGCAGTTGTCCAGAAGTCTCCCCAGCTGAATCCTGCTGGCCGGGCCCCTTTGGGGGGGCTTCAGGCACCTGCATTTTGGCGCCCAACGCTGGGCTCGAACCACTGCCACCCTCCGAACGACTCCAGGCCGGCGAATCTAGAGCTCCTTCGTAAATCGCAGGAATACCCCATCCGGGTAGGCGTTGAAACGAGTTAGCCTTTATCAAAAATTTAAAACTGCAGTTTTTTCCAGTCGTTCCGATCGCCGCCCCTCATTGGCTTTTGGGGCTTAGCTCATAGGATACGTTACCATGGGCTCATTTCAGAGTATAGAGCTTAAATTCATTAAAGATATACAGTCTGAATTGAAAAGCAGACATAGAGGTTACCAAAAAAGATATTTGTAATTTTTTAATGTTTTGTTTATGATGTTTGCCAAAAATCTTGTGTTCCGGGGCTATCGCTTTAAATATCTCAGTTCCTCCCTCCTTTAACCCTTCATCTTCACTTCTGCCTGCAATCTCTGTGCTGAAATCCTAAAAGAAAGCCCGCAGCTTTTTTTTTTCTCTCTTCCCTGCGCTGTAAAGCTCTTGCCAGCTGGCGGGCGAAAATTCTGGTCTCTAAGCTCTTAAAGGCGCAGTGCACATTTTCCAAACCCCAGCTTGTCAGCAGCTCTGTGCCTAAGAGTCACTCTCCAAAGTCTGTGTTACAGCAACTCCCACACACGTTGCTGCTTTCTGCCCCCTCCCTACAACCTGCCTGCTCTCCTTCCTAATGGCGAGGACCTTCCCCCGCCTCCACCTCAACAGCCCTCCACTTCCCTGACTAATGCTTCTAACACTTCCTTTGCCTCAAAGCTAAAAACTGAACTGCCCTTAAAGATCTCCCTAGTGCTTCTCGTCTATACCCTGCCATTGCCTCAGCTCCGTTACAAGAGCTCGACTCACACGATGTTCAAACACTGGAAGAACAAGCCCCTTACACGCTCTCCTGCTTAGAATCTAAAAGCTGAACTCTTTGTCTCCTGGGAAGCTAACTTTTTTTCTCTTTCCACTGCAAAGTCCTTGCAGACAGGCAGGAATTCTGATCTCTAAGCTCATATAGCTGGCCTCGCCTCTTTTCATACCTTAAAGGCACAGCACACACTTTCCAAGTCCCAGCTTGCCAACATGGCTCTTGCTGCCCTTTGTGCCTGGAAGTTGCTCCCCAGAGCCTGCATTCCAGCAGCTCCCCCACACCGGCAACAAACTGTTGCTGCTCTCTCCCCCCGCCCTTTCTGAAAGTCTTCCCCCGCTTGCTTAGCAGCCCCCGCCGCCGCTCTCTTCTCAAACGCACCTCCCCTCTCACCACTCCCCCTCTTAAAGCTATAGAAATGAAACTACTTGGCCGAATTAAAAATCTTAAACAAATCTTAAGCCTTCAAAAACAAACTGCTTCTCTTAATGCACTAGTTTCTGCCCTTCAGGATTTCCCCCCACCCTACTGTCCAGGCTGCCACTTCAGCAATCAGCAAGCAGGGCGGAAAAAAAACCCCCCCCATCCCTTAGAATAGGAATGCAGCCCTAAAATGTTTTTCTAAGATAAAGACCACAACTGGTAAAGTTATAAGGATTCAAAAACTGCTCATGTGATATATATAGTAAAAAATTGTCAGAATCTTGTTGTGTTTCATAAGAAGCCTCAAATAACTGTGAAGTTTGTAAATTAAATTATGCAGCATAAATGTGCCTTTTCTAAAAGCATTTGTGTAATTAAGTTTTGTGCATTGGGTGTTGTACTTATTAAAACATTGGAAATTAAAAAACCTTCTAAATTCAGGTCTGTAAGAGTTAAAAAATATTCTCTAGGCAGAAAAAGCAACAAAGAGATAACAGCAACACTCCCTTTTTTCATGCCTCTCAGAAATTTTACAACAAGGTCATAATTCTGTCACTTGACTTGTAATAGCAAAATATTGGTAAAAGAAAATCTTCTTGGCGTTTTGAAATCCAAACGAACACAAAAGTGTTAAATTTAAGTCTTTTATATTTCTATTAAAATTATTTTTAATCTTAACAGTATATGAAGTTTGTAAAGTGGTTCATGTCATAGGCATTTTTTAATAGCTTAAGCTCCTTAATCTGCATTTAAATATTTCTTATATTTTGTCTCTTTCATTGCTCTTTCCTCTCCATGTTTGCTAGTCAAATCTAATAGTCAAATAATATTTTGTAACATTTCTAACTTTGTTTTTAAGTAATAATTTGTAAATATAACACAGGTGTCTTTCTTACCTCTGCATTGAAATAAACAGCAAAACTCCTTTGTTAAAATTACTGCACATGTTTACAAAGTTAATTCTTTAAAAACTAAAATATTACAAGTGAGCAAAATAAGTTGGTCAGCTTTCCTTAACAATAGTGTGTAAACATTCCAAAACTCTAGACTAAGCTTAAGCTCTTTTAAATGCATAATAAATATAGAATAATAGCCTTGCCATTTAAAAAACTTAAACCAAATAGTCTATACCTTACAAGCCGTTACACAGTTCAAACAGTGGCATAATAGCCATTTCAAAAACAAAAACAATGTAATAACTAGTTAAATAAATTTGTTCACAAATTATTGTTCATAAACTTAAACCTTAAGTAGCTTTATCCCTTTTCTCAATTTCAAGCTTAAATTTAAACTCAAAGGTAAGTACAAATAATTTTACATTTTCCAAGTTTAATCTTAAATTGTCTCTGTTTATGTTGTGATTAACCCTTTTTAAAATAATATTGTTAATTAGTATCACATAAGTAACTAAATTTTATAAGCAAATTAAACAAGTATTAAATATAATTTTGGTCTTCAGTTCTAAGTGTGTAAATACATCAAATGCCTTTAACTATATTTTATAATAATCTAAGCATTTAGTTAATTTGGTATATAATATTTTTTACAAATTATTCACTTAAAGTCTGCAAAATATAAACAGTTGTTTGTTTTTTAAAGTCAGTTTTTTATACCTTTAATAATCATAGTTCATGCTCTTGTGTTTGATCATAAAAATTTTAACACTTTATTGCAGCTGTCTTACTGTTCTACTGTAAAACCAATTTAAATAAAACCTATTCATTTACAGCAACTGTTTTCATACTTCAAAGCAAAAACTCTTTCTACAGTGCTCATTAAGCATTTTACTTAATGTTTTAAACTTCAAATTAAAATTGTTTTAAAAATGTTTTGTGTTAAATCTAAACCTTAAAATTTATTTTCAGCAAAGTTCCACTCCATCTACATTAAGTACTTCTCAAAACTAAAAAAAAAAAAAAAGTTTTTCTACAAAAAATTTTTTTTCCTTCTCACAAACATGCTAGCTAAATATTTAAAAGCGCTTGTCAATTTTTTATAAAAAAGTTTTGGATCGATCCTTTTGTCTGTTTATGTGTGTGTTGTAATGAATGAAAGTGGCCACAATGTTGTGTTTAGTGTTGTTTTGTTTTGTCTGTTTATTTGTTATCCCTACCTTTTATAATAATACAATTTTCAAAGCCTTATCCATTTTTCAAATTTCAATTAATTTTTTCAACCTGGTTCGGTCTAGTCAGTTCACAAACTGGCATGTTACAACTAAAAATCATGTGTTAAAATAATGTATTAAGCTAGCTTTGTCCTTCTGACAACATGGCAGAAAGTGTAGGAGATGGTAAACCCCAGATTTCTCAATAGCCATCAGGGATAACTTTTCCCTGGAGAATTTCTGAACTTTGCAGTCACCCAACCTTCCTGCTATGTGTAAGTTCAGGCCTATAAAATATGTATTTATGGCTAAAAAATAGCATCTAGCTTTAAAATAATAACTAAAAGTTTAAGAAAAATCATTTAAGTTCAGTTTAAAAATCATTTAAAGTTTCAGTTTTTTGAAAAATTGGCAATTGTTAATTATAAAAAGTTTTTTAATGTTAAAGTCTAACAAAAAATTTCCGCAGCCTTCCACAGTCCTGTCTTCATCCACTTCAAAAGAGCCTGTCACCCCCTGCTAGCCCACCATTCCTGCCAAACCTGTTTCTAACTGACTCTGCCTAAAGAAAATGCTAAAATTGGTACTCTGCCTGGCTGTCCTTAATGCCCACTGCCACCAACCACCCCCTTCAAACCAAGGCTTCATTAATTTGTTTGCTCTACTTAACTCCCTTGCAAGACAATGAACTCTGCCTGCTTCCTCACCCTTCCAGCCCACGCTGTCCTCCAAACCCCCCTTCTCTTCTCAGCTCATCCTTGTCATAATCAACGCTTTCGCCCTCCGTCCAAACGCAAACGCCTCCAGTACCTGCTACTCACCCATTCCACCGTTCAAACTGCCTCATCAGGAACCTATCGCCGCTAACATCGTTGTTTCATCCACCACCGTCCAAAATGCGTGCCCTCCTGTTGCTGTTGCTGTTCCAGCTCCCGCCTGTCTGCCATTCCCAGAACAACAATCGCTACCGAGTCTTCAACTACACTTGGCAAATCATCAATGAAGCTGGCAACGTCGCTAACCAAACGTCCATCCTCTCCACCTCCATTCCTTGGCCTACTCTGCACGTCAATTTTTGTGCCCTCGCCATGGGTGCCAGCTCTTACTGGGGCACCCCTAATTTTCGTCTGCCTCAACCCCGCGCTATTAATAGTCATAATTACTTCGCCCTCCCTTCCGCTGGTTGCAATTCTGTTTTTCGCCGTAACCGCTTAAGATACCACTTCTCCACCTTCTATGTTTGCCCAGGACATCATCGCCCACGTTCCACCGACTATAAATGTGGCGATCATCACCAATACTTCTGCGCTTCATGGGGTTGTGAAACCACTAAAACTACCTATTAGAAACCTTCATCTTCCTGGAACCTCATCACCGTCTCTCGCCCCCCACTCACTCGTCCTCTTCCCAGCTGCGATGCATCCTCCTCTACCCGTAGTTAGTGTAACCCCCTCATCATCAACTTTACTGCCGCTGAACGTCGGCATCACTAGACTCAACCCGTTCAATGGGGACTCAGACTTTACATTAGGCGTACCAACCCTGGACTTCTTTTTTCCCTCCGTTTGCTTAAACAGGTGCCGAATTCTCACCCCCTCGCCGTTGGTCCTAACACCTTTCTTCATCCTCACTCAGGTTCATCACACTTGCCTTCTCCTCCTTTTCCTCTTCCATCTGCATCTTCTTCTCTCAGACAACTCACTTTGCCTTCAGGTCCTTCTCCGTCCTCTCAGGTTATTCTCAATCTTATGAATGCTTCTGCTCTTGCCCTTACAAATCCTGCCTATGAAAGATGTTAGCTCTGCTTTTCTCCTCAACCTCCCTTCTATAAAGGTGTTGCAGTGTTTGGCAACCTTTCCTCTACCTCCAACCCCTCTGATCTCCGCTAGAACACACAACCTCAACATGGCATTACAGTTAGTCAAGTCGTTGGTTCTGGCCTCTGCCTTAAGCCTAACGACTCTTTACTTCCTAGCCAATTACTTGATGTTTGCAACGAAACTATTGACGTCTACAATTCTCCCTCTTCACATACTTATCTATTAGCTCCCAATGGTACCTACTTTGCCTATGCTTCTAGCCTTACTCCTTTTATCATTCGTTCTTCCTTTTTCTTTTCACATGACTACTGTATTCTCGTTATTCTCGTCCCAAAAATCACCATTCACTCAGAATATACCTTTCCCTTTCCCGGCACCTCACCCTATACATATTCCTCTCAATCTCTCTCTCGACAACGCCGTGAGCCCTTCACCTCTGTTACACTTGCAGTCCTCCTTGCTGTTGGCGCTACTGGCGCTGGCACTGGTATCTACTCTCTTGTATCCTCTCAATCCAACTTTCGCGTTCTCACCCAAGCAATTAAACAAGACATTAATGAAATCAAAACTAGTCTGCAATTTCTCACAGATACTGTTAGTTCCCTTGCTGATGTTGTTCTCCAAAATCGTCGTGCTTTAGATTTTGCCCTTATGAAAGAGGGGGGAGTCTGTGTAGCCCTTAAGGAACAATGTTGTATTTTTAAAGACAAAACTGGATTAGTTAGGGATAGTGTTCAACATATTGGAGATGGTATAAAAGATCTTAACAAACATTTCAATGAAGAACAAGGTTGGTACCAGGATTGGTTTTTCTCTTCCCCTTGGCTCCACACAATCTTGTCCACCGTTGTGGGCCCTCTTATTAGCCTCATGCTGCTCTTTTCTCTTGGCCCATGGATTTTCCGCAAAATCACTGCCTTTATTAAGAACCAGGTGGATGAACAGGCAAAAACCTCTATTCAGGTTAACTACCAACATATTACCCCAAGTGACTCCTGTGAAAACTTGGCTATTATCACCAAGCCGCCTTTCCAGCCACTAAGTTTCCAGGAGATAGAGCGCATAGCTAACAAACGGAGCTCGCTCCGGTACTTGTGCTCTCGGCTGTGGAGACTCCTACGACGGGATTAGCAAGGTCCCAGTTAGGGCACGGCCCTGAAAAGGCTACAGCGCATAATTCGGATCTCTGTGCACACCCACGGCGCCTGTAGCCACCTTTTCAATGCGGCTTTGGCCGTGTCCGACCTGGTCAAACCTTGTAGCCTAAGACACGGATCTACCACCCGCTCACGACTTTCCTTCTTTTATTAGAAGAGAAAGGGGGAGATGTTGGGGACTGTGACCAGTTTGAGGCCATCTTTGCTGTTTTCTCTGCCATTAACCCAGTCTTTTACTTAAAAGGCTGCAAGTAGTTTTTGCTGTTAAGTCCTTGAACTAAAGAGAAAAGATATGAATGCAGCTGCAAGATAAAAATTTAGTTCCAGCCTGAGAAGAGCAAAAGCTGCCTGGTACCTTATCAGAAACTAGGCATCACTTCTTAAAATCTTCCCAAGCTAACAAGGCTGTTATTAATAAGTATATGTTACCTTGTCTGTTCAAAAAACACTAAGGCTAGCACATCTTTGCCCATCTCCTGTTAATTAGGCAGTTAGGAATGCAGCTAGAAGGTCATAAGACGTTCCCATAGAAACGACACGTCCAACACGACTTGTAAGCCCTCCTGCCACCTAGCCCACTGTCCACTTCCTTATTTTAGAGAATGATTTAATTTCTTTGTTTCTTGTACCCGGAAATATATTCTTGCCTTATATGGAGCAATGTATTGGCTTTCGCGCCAGAAGTATAATTGACATCACCTTGTACTGCCCCTTTTCTCCTTCACTATATAAAAAGAAACTGTAGCCCAATAAACTTGCCTTTGAACAGTGAGATATTGTCTTAGGCCATTTATTATTAACCTCTCTCAGATTTTTTATAGGTGTGGTTGTGATTCTACTCAGCAAAATAGGAGTGCAGTTGTCCAGAAGTCTCCCCAGCTGAATCCTGCTGGCCGGGCCCCTTTGGGGGGGCTTCAGGCACCTGCAGTTAAGAAGAACTGTTCATGATCTTCACTCAATGTTCTATTCATGTTCAGAAGAAATAATTAAAACTATTAATAATGATGTTTGAGGATTTTTTTTTTTTGGTGAAATCCCTTATGCGGCCCTGCCTCACCCCGACTTTGCCTCCTTCAGCCAACAGGTAAATTGAGTTTGAGACCCCTGTTCTAGTCAATTTCTAATTAACAAAGATTGGTTATTCCATCTGTAAATTTTTAATTCTTTTTTCCTTTCCTTTTCTCCATGGATGAAAGCCTTTTGGCTAATATATGATCTATATGCACTCCCATAAAGCAAGGACACAGAAAGATATCAGCAATTATACAAAATGAGAGGCCTCTAACATGAGGACAGAGTAAGCAATTTGGCAAAATAAAATGTAGATATAGCCTGTAGATCTAAAAATTCATTTTCCCTAAAGTGATACTATTATATCCTTCAAGGTTAGAATTTCATGTCTGTCATCTGTATTGTATGGTTATTGGTGGAAAGTAAATATAATGGTAAAGATCACAGGCTATAAAATTGGGTTTTCTGTGTTCACAGCCCATCTCTGTATTGATTGACTTGCTTTCGGGACCTCTCTGCACCTTAACTTCCTTACCAAAAAATAGCACTATTATAATTTGTATTATCATTAAAACATGTGTTAAAGGTACAAAGACTGGTGATGAGGATGGGCTGTGGGAGAAAAATTAACTGCCAACTTAATAAATGAACCATTTTATAGCTCCTGGTGAGTGCAGGAGAGAATTTGTAGAAAAATACATAGCATTCCTAAAGAGAATATCTAAGGAATATGCCTTTTAAGCAGCTTTTCACCATTGTGATTAGTTCACCTTGAAGAAAATGAATCCATAACTGATGTGTCTGCCCTTTGGAAAGACAGGATAATCTGTATCTTTCCAGAATGGTACCATTTTTCACACATTGAGTGAGGCTTTATGGAATTTAATCAGATTATCCATCTGTGACTAACAAAGAACTCATATTTCTCTGTACCATTCTCAGGCTATATTATATATGATATGATGCATAATAAAGAAAATAATCCAATATATATTTCAATAGAATCATCTAACTAATCCTCTGGGACACGGGTAGTAAATCCAAAAATAAAATAAAAGGATTTTGGAGCATAGAAAACAAACTTAAATAAAAGAAAATAAGAATAGAAGATAAATACAAAAAATAATAATTATAAAATGAGTTACATAGCAAAATTCAATTTTAAAAATTCAGTATTTGGGGGGTGTTTGTTTGTTTTGGGGCCACACTCGATAACACACAGAGGTTACTCCTGGCTATGAGCTCAGAAATCACTTCTGGCTTGGGGACCAAATGGGATGCTGGGGATCGAAGCCAGGTCCGTCCTGGGTCAGCCACGTGCAAGGTAAGCGTCCTACAGCTTCGCTATCACTCAAGCCCCCAGAATTCAGTTTTTTCCCCCAAAAAAACTTTATTTTATAAGTTTCTAGAATAAGGGTTAATTTAGAAATGTGATCTCAGATACAAATCAAAGTAGGGCAAAGTGAAGTACAGTGTATTGATACTATAGGGTTTTTTTGGTATACTTGTTTTTAAAGACGTATTCCTTTTATTTCTTTTTAATTTTTATTTTGACAAAATGTATTACAAATCTTTCATAGTAATTTTTTAGGTATAGTGACATTGAATCAGGGGCATTCCCACCACCAATGCTGTCCTCCCTTCACCTCTGTTCCCAGCATGCATCCCATATCACCCTCTTTTACCCTCTGGGTTGCTAGTATAAGTGGTCCCCTCTGTCTAGCATGTTGTTGATTGGGTGTTAATTCTGTTGTCGTTGGCTTTGGATTTGGTATTTAAATCTGATGATTTTTTATTTATACTTAATGTTTATATGATTGTCTGGTCTTTGTACCTTCCATTATTTCCCCCTCAATTTGTGAGGTGGAACAAGATGGTTCAAATTATGTGGTTCTGTTTGAAGGAAAGAAAAAAAATAAAATAAAATGGGGCAAAAATCAAACAAGCAAAAAAAAATGGGAGGAGTCCTTCTAGAGGCTATAAATATCAATTTAAGAGAAGAAGGGGAAAAAAGAAGAAACATAACTACAATAGTAAAAAAATTAAGAAAAAATCAAACAAAAAACTCAAAAAGCACCACAGTAATAAAGACACCAACCACACAATAACCACAGTCCTGAAATAAAACAAAACAAAACAAAACAAAACACACAAAAAAAAAAAGAAAAAGAAAAAGAAAAACCGGGGGAGGGCAACAAACAACAACAATAACAAAATTAAAAAAAAATATTTGTGCTTCTCTCTTTTTTATTGCCTAGGCACAGTAAATATTGGGAAAATTAGAAAGGGAATTCCCTTGACCTAAGAGATACAGGGTTTCTCCTGAAGTCCTGAAGTATACTGTCATGGGAATAATTACAGGCTCCATACATGTTTTTTTACCCTCCCTTTGGTCCTTTGGTGGTGTCCGGAAACTTTCCATTCCATTGTGGGTGATAAAATCCTGCCTCTGTAGCTAGAGATCTTGGTATTTGCACAGGTCAAAGGATGGAACTTATGATGGAGTCTTTCTTTGCAATTCTAGGAGTTCTGTTCCATCATTGTTGTTTTAATCAGTCTTCTGTAATTGGTGGTCTTCGTTTTTTGCCCGGATCCTAGGATGAGGCATTGGATAGAGTCTTTCCTTATGTTTCCAGAAGATCTGCTCAGTTGCAGTTGTCTCAATCAAACCTCTGGAGTTAGAGATCTTGGTTGCTGTACAGATCATAGGCCAAGGTCTAGACTATGGTCTTTTTTTTATTGGTCCCAGGATAAGTTCTGCTCAATCATGATTATCACAGTCAGTCTTCTGTAGATATTGAAGTTGGCTTTTGTACAAATCAAAGAATAACATGTCTTCTAAATTCATCTTATCGTTGGGAAATGAGGTAAAACAACCTACTCTTAGACCAAGTTGTTGCCATTTTCTCATTATGAGGATGTCATATCAAAATTGGCACATATTGGTGTCAGAGCAGTATTAAGAATGTTCCAGCAGGAGTTTGGTTGCTGGAGCTGTTGCAGAGAACTGTGTCAGATATGTGAACTGTGTCAGATCTCAGAACTGTGTCTGAGATCTAGAGTTCAGGGTTGGACGGTTACTGTGCCCCTGTATTGTAAAGTATATAAGTTCCTATCTCTAGTAGTTAAAAGCTTGTTTCGATATATAAAATTTCCCCTTTTTTAGTATGCCTTTGCAAGAAGAAATGGTGGCATATTATATTGCTGGTGCATTTAGGGGTGAGAGTGTCAGGCTCCATCATCTCTGTGCCCTGGTTTTGATCTGAGCTATTATCCTCGGCAAGACTTTTTTTGTAGGTTTTTGTATCAAGCAGAACAAAACAGGTAGAGTTAAGGAAGAAGAGAAAACAGAAACAAGGCAATATATATGTATATACTCACATATATAAAGGAAAAGATAAATAAAAATGTTTTTAAAATATTAAGGAAACAAACTGATGCAGGTGACTACCTTATATTTGGTGATAAACACGTTCATTTGTATTATATAGGTCTTAAACTTATAAAGGAAATATAGGCTTCCCCATTGTATTTTGATATTTTTTGTGGGGGGTGTAATCCAGAGCATATTTCCATCACACACCCTGGTCTTCTTGAGATTGAAAAATGTTTTGTGGCAGAAAGGGCTTGGGTAGAGTTCTTGCACTAGGTAACCTTCTGGAGCTGAGTTTGGTATCAAATAACAGTCCACATTTGTGGGGAGGGTGAGGAGGGCCACAGAGCATGAGTCAGCAGGGGTGTTTGTTGTAGATTCTTGCTGGGGGACGAGATGTGGGACTGTGTGGGTGTCCATTTGCTTGGAAACTGGGTGATGGCTTATTGGGGCAAAAGGTCAGTCTTGATACCTAATGGGTTAAGAACTGAGGGTAAAAAAGCATTAATAAGGTTTTTTTAAGAGTACATTTTTTTACTCAAATATAAAGTATTTATAAAGCCAAATATAAGATGGGATAGAGAGATGATACAGTAGATAAAGCTCTTGCGCTGCATGAAACTGATCTGGTTTCAACCGCTAGAATTAGATAAATTATCCTAAAAGTTAGAAGGAGTGATCCCTGAGCACATGGAGTAGACCCTGAGCACTGTCAGGGTCAGTGCATTAGATAAAAAAGTAGACAAAATTATTGATTAAAACATAAACATATATATATATATATATATATTCTTTTTTGGCCATATCCTGTGATACTCTGGGGTTACTCCTAGTATTTTCCAGCATGCTATAATACCATATATATAAATATAAAGTAAATGTATAATTTCCCCTTGTAGTATTTTACCTTACAGAAACAATTAAAAAAATAGACAAGGATCCATGTGTGAGTGTTATAGTTAAAGAATTATTTGGGAAGTGAAAATCTGGATACTCAGTGTATTTTAATAAAAGATTGATTAGTTTTTAGTCTAGTCAGTAACAGGTATTTTTGAGAACAAGTGTCAGTGGTCCTCAAATTATGGCCCAGGGCCACATATTGTATTTGTTTCTGTTTTGCTTCTTCACTTCAAAATAATATATATGCAGTGTACATAGAAATTTGTTCATAGTTTTTGTTTTTACTATAGTCTGACCCTCCAATGGTCTGAGGGACAGTGAACTGGCCCCCTGTTTAAAAAGTTTGAGGATGACTGAGTTAGATTATATGTAGTTTTAAATGTTAAATACTGTAGAATAACGGGTTAATTATGGAGTCCTGGATGGGGCTGGGTGATGGTGAAATGAACGGAGAGGCCTTTCTCTGCCGGCCCCAGGTCATGTGCCTCCAACCCCTCCAGCTGGTGGGCCTGCAGGGTGGTGGCGAGGAAATGATCCACAACAGTTAGGTTTCAGGAAACATCAGTTTTATACAGGCCCTGGCCAACATGTGTGGCTTCTGTCACAACCTTTTACGCTGGATCCATAATCAGCCCTGCATTAAACCTTGTCTCTCCTAACTTTTCCTCCTGCCAGCACCCTTCTCCTTCTCTCTTGATGAATCCTTCCATCAATTCCCTTGTTGCCCCGAGGCATCCTTTTGTTACCTACCCAGTACCCCTCCCAGAAATGGCAGGTCTTATCATCAGGTAAGGCTATGCAGAAGATAGGGGAAGGGTGAGAAAATACATACTGGAAACATATATAATAATAGTATGTTGTTATACTAAGTAAAGAACTAAGTAATTTCATACTACAGCTTCTTATACAGTTGCAAAAGAGCTTCCAAAATATCACTAGGAACACAGATTTTGACCCTTCTCCAACATAATTAAAAAATTCGAGACATTGGTGATGGGAATGTTGCACTTGTGAGGGATGTGTTCTTTACATGACTGAAACCCAGCTACAATCATATTTGTAATCAAGGTGCTTGAATAAAGATATTAATAAAAATGAGCCTCCGTCTTTATATTTGTCACTTTATAAGATGGTGAGCACAAAATCAACTTAATGTTTATATTTTAAGCAGACAAAATACTTTCTCTTTTTATTGGTAAAGATGTCCAGACTGTAGGTTTCTATCTAATAATTGGGTCATCAATCACATTCATTGATCTTCTTTTCTTTTTTCACACCTCTAATATGCATATATTTTAATTTTGGCTGTGAGATTGCAATTCAATTTAACCAGCTGGATAGCAGCAAATTTGGGAGACACAGGAATTTCAAAACAATTGGATCTTTCTGCTTTCTCTCATACATGACACTGCCACCATATTATTAAACCTATTGAAATTTTTGTAAGGATGTGAAAGCTGCAGGGACAAAAGATGAGGACCTTTCTAGCCTGACCAAATCTCAGATAATCTATTAACTGAACACACACAGAAATGAACTCAGGCATGATCAAGTGAAACAAACAAGAGTCCTGACATTTTAAGTAGTTGTCTTTGTTGAAGTAACATTTTTATTTAATTGGGATACTTCCTCTTTGCTTGTGCTTGTCCCTCCTGGGCTGGAAGGACCTCTGGATTGGTCCTCCACCCCTACCTGTTCTCCCATGGAGGTGGTCCTACTCTTTTCTCAATAAAGACATTGAGTCAGAGAAACTATTTTTGCTTTCAGTACCACAGCTAGTCTGTCTTCCTGTCTGTATCTTTTCCTGCTAGCAGGAAGTTCCTGAACTTGTTTTATCTTCCTAACCACGTGTGTATTATTTCCTGTGTTACTGTTGCATCCATGGCCATGTTTTCTAATCACCCCAGAACTGGGGCATGAGACTTCCACTATACCTGGCACCCCAACAGTGACCTAGGGACCTGAGAAGACCCCAACCATGGTGAGTAGCCTTACCTTATGGTGGATAATCTTCATGATGGCCCCTTGAAGCTGGACTGAATGTGCTGTGCATGCATTTCACTGGAACATTGGTTCATATGGACCCTGTTCTGTGCATCTTCATGTTGTTCTGGTACATCTACCTGCATTTCTCGCTCTGTACATGTCAGATTCCCTAAAGACTCTCATGGAGATGCCTAAAGGGGGAAAGGGTGCCTTCCCAGTAGTGACAAGTTCTCCATCAAGGCTAATGCCCATTGCCTTTCTTCTACCAACAGTGCTTTGTGAGATGTCCCCTGCTCCCCCAACCTGCAGCAGCTTCTCAAGGTTATTGATAGGGATAAAACATCAGTTGGAGGGGAAACAACAGCAGGAAGATGAGTGGGTCCCCCCCACCCAGATTTAGGCCCAGGTACCAAAGGCCTTTCTGGCCCAGGCAACCTCAGAAGCCTACTAAAGAAGGTGGATATGGAGAATCAAGCCCAGCTAAAGCCCAAATAAGGAGAAGCTGCTTTCAGAATCTCCTGCAACTTTCTTCGAGGTCTCTCTCTCTCTGTTCTATTTGCACTGGTCACTTAATTGCTGGATAAACTGTGTGTTCTATGTGTATGGATCTTAATATCTACTATTTTGTTCTATGCCCCACTGCAATCAGGTAGTTATGTATCCAACTCTAGTGATTTAATATTGGTTTGCACAGTTATAGGGAAATGCATAATGTTAAATTTGTAGTGATTCTCAGCTATCTTAGTGATTGTTTCCCAATTGTTGTGGTGCTTGATTGCATCTATTATTTAGCAACTTATTCTCAAATAAAACATGTCTGGAAAAAATGTTCTGTTTTTGTATAAAGAAGTTTATGGAAAGAAACTTGGATACTATAAACAATTATTACATTATCTCATTATAAGAATATTTTTGGCCATTACTAAACCTCAGCAACTGCTGGACAAAAGCTTAGTCCCACCACCACCAGTAAGATAAGCTGGGAGCTACTCTCCCCACAAATAACCATCACCCCAACTTTGCAGACTTAGCCACCTACCTGACAAAAGTTCATCCTTCCCCTGATCAAGAGAGATCAGTGTTACCTATACGTACACACTTTGGTCAAAATCTTGGTGCACTACAAATCCTGCTGACAGTTCAGTCTATACCAGGAAGTTCTAAGCATACCAGGCCCAACTTCCTTCTCCCTTAGAAAATATATATTCCCAAAACCAAATGAAAAATATAACAAATTAGACTGTAACATTCCTACCATGCTTGAGTAATCTCTTTTACCTAGAATAAATAAACCCTATAATAGATTTACCTCCAACCACCTCATACACAATCAAATGGGCCATTTTTTTTAAAGGACCCTGATATTCCTAGCACCACAATGCACACAATGCTAAGAACAATGAGCCAATGAAGCAAGACACCAGCAGCTGGGGATATGGGGAGAAAACCTAACAGATTTCCAAGTTCTTCAAAATGCATGGACTTTATAGATAAGAATTTAAAATCAGCATTTGGAGTGGTGGCGCTAGAGGTTAGGTGTCTGCCTTGCAAGTGCTAGCCAAGGAAGATCCGCTGTTTGATCTCCCGGCATCCCATATGGTCCCCCCAAGCCAGGGGCAATTTCTGAGTGCTCAGCCAGGAGTAACTCCTGAGCATCAAATGGGTGTGACCCGAAAAAAATTAGCATTTAATGTCTTAGCAATGGAATTTAAAGAATCACTAACCAAAGAAATTAAGAAATACATAGGTGAATAATTAATCTGCTCAAAAAATAACTCTATCAGAAGATGAGAGTTCATACAATCAGAACTAAGGGAGCTAAAAAATCATGCTAGCAAGCCACACAAGCAGAATTACACACATAGAAAATCACATGGATGAAATTGAAGACAAAATGCAAGCCAGCAACAACAAAGAAGTCAATAAAGAAATGAGAAAAAAAAACATTCGAAGAAAATTTAAGGTACCTAATAAACAAAGACAAAATAAATAATCTACAACTTATAGAAATACCAAAAGAGGAGAAAAGGGGTATGGAGAAGAACAAGTAGTGAGGTAAACAGTAGCAGGGAATTTTCCCATCCTCTGAATGAGACACCTGTACAAATCGAAGAGGCCGAGTTCTGAATAAAACAGGCCCTGGGCCCGGAGAGATAGCACAGCGGCGAGATGCGGCGTTTGCCTTGCAAGCAGCCGATCCAGGACCAAAGGTGGTTGGTTCGAATCCCGGTGTCCCATATGGTCCCCCGTGCCTGCCAGGAGCTATTTCTGAGCAGACAGCCAGGAGTAACCCCTGAGCACCGCCGGGTGTGGCCCAAAAACCAAAAAAAAAAAAAAAAAAAAAACAAAAAAAAAACAGGCCCTAATAGATCAACACCAAGACATATAGTATTACAAATGGCAAAACACACAAACACACACACACACACAAGAGAGAGATGAATTCCTTAAATCAATAAGGGAGAAAAAAAATCCTCAAGTTACAAAGAAAGGAACATAAGAATCAAACCGTATCTCCCATTTGGAACAATTCAGGCAAGAAGATAGTGGAATGACACATTTAAACTACTGAATGAAAGAAACTTCCAACCTAGAGTCCACTACCCAACAAAACTCTGAAGTCTGTAGATCCTTGCCATATTTCTAAGACCACTATTATTTCTCTGATTTTTATTTCTGTATTTAATAAATTGCATAGTCAGAAAAAACTAATAAGGTATATTAAATATATTTAAATATGCATTTTGACATAAAATATATTAATAAACATTCTACTTAGGATTGAATTTTTATAGAACAAAGGACATTACACTTTTCCAAAACAATATGGGAATATTTTATTTTATTTTTTATTTTTGGAATATTTTAAATGTCTCTTTTTTATTCTTCTTCAGGAAAGAATCTCAATCTTGATGAAAAATGACCAGAATTTTTTCTTAAGATGGAGAGGTCTGAATATATTCAGGTATGGGTTAAATGATCGTCCAACTCCTCTCTTTCTAAAAATTAAAAAAAAAGAAGAGTAAAAAATGATTCACACAAGTAATCAACACAATAAAACACAAAATATAAGCAATAAAGTATAAACAGAAATAGAGATTAAATTGAAAAGGTTTTTAAATATAACTTAGTAGGCAAGCCTTAAATTTCTATTTTTATTTATTTGAATTTATTTGAAATGTCTTTGTATGAAAGGCTTCATGATTTATAGTTATTTATAGTTTACTTTCAGGCAATGTTTCAACACCAATCCCAACCACCTTTGTGAATGAATCTCCACCTATGTCTCTTATTTTCCTCCCACCTCAGCCTGCATCCTTGATAGAAATATTTTAAAGTTTAGTTGTAGTTTGAATCTGATGTTCTTAGTTATATGGGTTCTGTGATTCATATATCTAGATATGCAATGCCAGTGTGCCCAGGCACCTCCTCATCTACCTTCTCTTACTTTTGGAATTAGGGTAATTTTGGTATCTTTCCTTTGACACCTTGCATTCCCTTTCACCATTATTTTATATTACACAAATAAATATGCTCATTCAGTATTTGTATTCTGTTTTGTTTTGGTTCAGTTTTCTGGGTTCATGCAGTTATGATACTAGCTCTACACTCAAAGATCACTCTTAGAACAAATTGGGGACATATGGAGCATTGTGAATTAAACCCAGATTGTCCCATACAAGTCAATCTCCTTACCTACTGTACTAGCTCTCCAGCCCTGTCTTTCTTCTTGTGACTTACTTCATTTACCATGATCTCTTCCAATTTCATGCAAGCAACAGAGAATTATCTCATTCTTTTTGCATTTTATATCATTCTATTATATATATGCATATATGTATATATATATAAATATACCACAACTTCATGATCCACTTAATTATCATTGGAAAATTTGGTTGATTCCATACTTTCATACTTTTGTAAGTAAATACTGATAATTCATCAGGTTCCAACCAAATTACCCCAATATGTGGGAAAGTAGTTTATTGATTAATTTCATTCAAATTTGAAGAGTTAACCAGAATGGGATCACTAACACTTTAATTTTATCACTGGTCTTTAGATTCCTTATCTTCTATATCTCTGCTAAGAATAAAAATAGTTTGTTGACCTCAAGAGTGGAAATTAGAGGGCCCGGAGAGATACCACAGCGGCGTTTGCCTTGCAAGCAGCCAATCCAGGACCAAAGGTGGTTGGTTCGAATCCCAATGTCCCGTCCCCTGTGCCTGCCAGGAGCTATTTCTGAGCAGACAGCCAGGAATAACCCCTGAGCAATGCCGGGTGTGGCCCAAAAACCCAAAAAAAAAAAGTGGAAATTAGATTTTATTTCTCCTGGAAGAATGTTCTCCTGCACAGATATTGCAGAGGTTAGCAATTATTGTATCATATCACTCCCTTGAGTAAACATGTGCATGCTCATAGAAAATGAGCAATTGCTATATTTGACCTTTTATTGCATCGCCCTTTCCATCTTTATTCAGAACTATATACACAAATTCCAGAAATTTGATGTGTAAATTTTAGCCATGAGTTAGAGAGGCTGGCCATTGAAATTAATAAACAGAATAAAAGTGGTTAGAAGCAGAAAATTCTATTGAGGACCAAGTCACTGATAGTTGATCTGCAACTTTATTATACATCATAATAAAGCACTTGATTTCTAAAACTCACACCCATTTTGCCAGGAGAGTTCACAATTTAATTATGACATGTACTTTATTTTGACTAAATATTGACAAGGGGCCAGAGCAGTGGTGCAACTGGTAGGGTGTCTGCCATGCACACGCTAATCTAGGATAGACCATGGTTTGATATCCCGGCGCCCCATATAGCCAGGAGTGATTTCTGAGTGCATAGCCAGGAGTAACCCCTGAGCATCATCGGGTGTTACCCCAAAACATACAAACAAACAAATAAATATTGTCAACATCTGGGCTACATTCTAATACCAAGAAATCACTATTTTACCAACCTCTCTTTCTTGGAAGTTTTATGCACATTTCATCCCCTATTAATATATTCTCATTTATAATAATATAACCTAAATGTATTAGAAAAACGTGTTCACATTTTGACTCTTGAGAGTGCACTTTCTAGTTTGATAAATTGCTTGTCCTACTCTATACGACTTGCTCTTGAAATCTCTCAAGCTGAAAAGTCAAGAACGTGGACCTAGTCATTAATAGGGTTACTATAAAAAGTAAGAGGGCTTACCTAAATTTCTATTACACATCATACCCTAAATTTATCTTGTAATGGTATTGAAGTATTTTTCCTCAAATCTTAAAGTTGCTTCTTTTTTTTTTTACAAAATACCAACTTTTATTTAGAAATAATATAGCAGGTTATCTAAATGTTTCTTATTCCTAAAATAGACAAAATTACAGCCCATCTGTTAGAACTCAGCTCCATTAAGTTCGTATGTCACAGAATACATAATTGATATAGTGGACGAGCACTCGAATGAAAGATGATTAATTATTTGTTATTTAAACTAGTAGAAAAAATAAGGAAAAATAATTATATAGAGCCATTACCATTGTATTTTAGTAAAAATCATGATAATGGAACTAGTTGTGATATTAATAATGACAGAAACTTATTGTTCCAATTAAAGAGATCATTTTTGTGACCAGAAAAATGTTTACAGTGCTTTAGTAGAGAAAAGTAAAAATTGAAGTGATGCTATTTGGCTGTTTTAATATGTTTTTAATATATGCTTGTTTTAATATTGTAAAACCTTAAATATATCAAGTCTTCGGGCTCTGCTCTCTAATCTTAGAAACTGGGGTAATAGTTGTACCTACAGTACTGAGCTCACAGCTGTAAGGCTCAAATGACATAATGTTCCTGAAAACCCTCGAAAAAGTGCTACATGCAAAATTTACTTTCATTAACACCATTAGCATCAAAGTGTAAATGATTGTAAATTTCACAAGCTTATTTGAATGTCTCACTTCAGCTATTTGATCTAGAAAACCATATTCTGTCACTGCAATTTAAAGTCAACATTTTTTTAAATAGTGTTTAAGGGATTCACAAATATAACATCTGTTCTCATTTCCCTTAAAGCCATAGTCATATCCTAGTTTAGTATGTGGTCAAAAGCATAAAGTTCTTTGTAATATATTTTATATTTGTAAAACTTGACTTCATTATTTCAAATTAAGTGTATTACTCATATTTTATTTACTTATGATGAAATTATAATGCAATTACAAGTACAATATTTATTCAAAATTTCCTCAAGATAGAGACTTACTCTTGCCTACAACTCTTTTACAAAAGAATGTTCATACTAAATCTCTGGAATATTGATATTCTGTTCCTAGCACAAAATTATATAGTTGCAAAAAGTTGATATGTATTTCCAATCAATTTATGTTGATTATATTGGTAATTATAAATGTGGAAATTTAAACTACATATAAGTGGGAAAATAGAATTGGTTCTATCAACGCAAAATTGAAGAATATGAAAAATTCAGATATTGGTAGCTCACTTATAAATTCATTGTCAAATGAGTTATAAACTGGGCATCATATAAGGCTAAAAAGAAATGAGATAAAAACAAAAAGCCTGAAAGGTCTCTAAATTGATAATGTATTGATATTGTATCAGAAGTTCTAACATTCACTCTACTCAGAAATCTGTTTCTTCTGTGACAGAAGTGCTTGAGAGACAGACTTCTCAGGCCCAGATGGATTCACTAATGAATTTTTTCATGCTTTCCAGAGAAACTACTACCAATTCTGGCAAGACTCTTTCATGAAATAAAAAAAACGGGAACACTTCCAAATAGCTTTTATGAAGCCCAAATTACCTTGATACCTAAACCAGACAGAGATGCTTCAAAAAAAAGAAAAATACAGACCAATATCGCTAATGAATGCAGACGCAAAAATTCTCAACAAAATCCTGGCAATTAGGATTCAATGCCTCATTAAGAAGATCATCCACTACGATCAAGTAGGTTTCATCCCAGAAATGCAAGGATGATTTAATATCTGTAAATCTATCAACATAATATACAACATCAACAACAAGAAAAATAAAAATCACATGATCATATCAATAGATGCAGAGAAAGCATTTGATAAGGTCCCACACCCATTCTTGATCAAAACACTCAGCAAGATGGGAATGAAAGGAATCTTTTTCAATATAGTTAAGGCCATCTACCACAAGCCAGTGGCAAATATTATCCTCAATGGAGAAAAACTAAAAGCCTTCCCTCTAAATTCTGGCACAAGACAAGGTTGTCCTCTCTCACCACTCCTATTCAACATAGCACTGGAAGTACATGCTACAGCGATTAGGCAAGAAAAACATATCAAGGGAATCCAGATAGGAAAGGAAGAAATCATGTTCTCGCTGTTTGCAGATGACATGATACTCAATATAGAAAACCCTAAAGACTCTACCAAAAAGCTTCTAGAAACAATAGACTCATATAGCAAGTTGGCAGGCTACAAAATAAACACACAAAAATCAATGGCCTTTTTATACACCAATATTAATAAGGAAGAAATGGACATTAAGAAAACAACCCCATTCACAATAGAGGCACACAAACTCAAATATCTTGGAATCAACTTGACTAAAAATGTGAAGGACCTATACAAAGAAAACTATAAAACTCTGCTCCAAGAAATAAGAGAGGACACACGGAAATGGGAGCACATATCCTGCTCATAGATTGGCAGGATTAACATCATAAAAATGGCAATACTCCCCAAGGCATTGTACAGATTTAATGTTATCTCTCTAAAGATACCCATGACGTATTCAAAGCAGTGGATTGGGCACTTTTGAAATTCATTTGGAACAATAAACACCCTAGAATAGCTAAAGCATTCATTGGGAAAAAGAATATGGGAGGAATTACTTTCCCCAATTTTAAACTGTACTACAAAGCAATTGTTATCAAAACAGCATGGTATTGAAATAAAGACAGGCCTTCAGATCAGTGGAATAGGCTTGAATATTCAGAGAATGTTCCCCAGACATACAATCACCTAATTTTTGATAAAGGAGCAAGAAATCCTAAATGGAGCAAAGAAAGCCTCTTCAACAAGTGGTGTTGGCACAACTGGTAGTCACTTGCAAAAAATTGAACTTAGACCCCTAGTTAACATCACGTATGAAGGTAAAATTCAAAAGGAAGAAAGACCTCGATATCAGACCCTAAACCATGAGATATATAGAACAACACGTAGGCAAAACACTCCAGGACATTGGGACTACAGGCATATTCAAGAAGGAAACTGCACTCTCCAAGTAAGTGAAAGCAGAGATTAACAGATGGGAATATATAAAGCTGAGGAGCTTCTGCACCTCAAAGGAAATAGCGCCCAGGATACAAGAGTCACCCACTGAGTGGGAGAAACTATTCATCCAATACCCATCAGATAAGGGGCTAATCTCCAAAATATACAAGGCACTGACACAACTTTACAAGAAAAAAACATCTAACCCCATCAAAAATGGGGAGAAGAAATGGACAGACACCTTGACAAAGAAGAAATACCATGGCCAAAAGACACATGAAAAAATGCTCCACATCACCAACATTCAGGGAGATGCAAATAAAACCAACTATGGGGTACCACCTCACACCACAGAGATTGGCACACATCACAAAGAATGAGAACAAGCAATGTTGGCGGGGATGTGGAGAGAAAGGAACTATTTTTTTTTTTGTTTTTTTGGTTTTTTTGGCTACACCTGTTTGATGCTCAGTGTTTACTCCTGGCTAAGCACTCAGAAATTGCCCCTGGCTTGGGGGGACCATATGGGATGCTGGGGGATCATGGCTAGCGCTTTGCAAGGTAGACACCTTACCTCTAGCATCCACTGCTGTTTGGAATGCCATCTAGTTCAACCTTTATGGAAAGTGATATGGAGATTCCTCCTAAAACTGGAAATCGAGCTCCCATATGATCCAGCTATACCACTCCTAGGAATATACCCTAGGAACACAAAAATACAATACAAAAATCCCTTCCTTACACCTAAATTCATTGTGGCACTATTTACCATAGCAGGACTCCGGAAATAATCAAGATACCCTTCAACAGATGAATGGCTAAAGAAACCGCGGTATATATACACAATGGAATATTATGCAGCTGTCAGGAGAGATGAAGTCATGAAATTTACCTATACATGGATGTACATGGAATCTGTTTTGCTGAGTGAAATAAGTCAGAGAGAAAGAGAGAAAAACGCAGAATGATCTCACTCGTCTATGGGTTTTAAGAAAAATAAAAGACATTCTTGCAATAATAATTTTCAGACACAAAAGAAAGAAGGGCTGGAAGTTACAGCTAACCTCATGAAGCTCAGCACAAAGAGTGATGAGTTTAGTTAGAGAAATAACTACATTTTGAACTATCCTAATAATGAGAATGTATGAGGGAAATAGATAGCCTGCCTAGAGTACATGCAGGGGGGTGGGTTGGGAGGAGGGAGATTTGGGACATTGGTGATGCAAATGTTACACTGGTGATGGTGGTGTTCTTTACATGTCTGAAACCCAAACACAATCATGTAGGTAATCAAGGTGTTTAAATAAAATATATATTAAAAAATAAATTAAAAATATTAATTTCAGTGGTTTTTTTTCAAAATGAGGACACAATTAAAACCCTTCAAATTTGAATTCTATTAAATAATACACACATTAATTATTAAAATAATTTCTAACTTTTTATCCTAGATTTATTAGTAAGTTATTAAATGAGTAAAATGTTAAATAAAACTAAATAGTTACTTTCAGGATCCACAAACACACAATTTCAGGATCGCACATAGCTCTAAAAGTAAAAGTTGTATAGAACAAAATTTGTATGGCCTTTTAAAGTATTCTAATAGCTATGATGTAGTCAGAATTAACTAAAATTTTGGTTTTGGTGAATAAATCAGACCCAAGTACAATAAATACAACCTGACATTTTAAAAGTCTTCTTGTACGTCAACAATATTAGTCATTTTTTTTTATAAGAAATGTCACTACATTTCTAAAGTTGTGTGAGAAAAGGTACCTCGGAAGAAAACTTATTAGATATTCAGCTATGTTATCATGAAAAATAGTTATTCATCATTTATTCACTAATTTTGATTTTTCATTAGGCATTGAGTTTATCTACACTCTCCAGACCTGAAGTGATAAGGCAGAAGGAAAATACAATGATTAGCAAAATCTATGGGTCATTTTGAAAATAAAATTGAGGTCTTCAAAGAGTTTTAAAACATGATTCAATTTTCATAGTTTACCAGGAAAAGAAAAGGTTATGGTTGTGGGGCAAAGCAAATTTGTGAAATCAGAAATGAAGTCAGTGCAATGCACACTTTAATATAGATATTTATTAATTTATTTTTGGTTTTGTTTTGAAACCACATCAGGCTCTGCTCATGTATTATATTTGGCTTTATACTCAGGAATTACTTCAGGCAGAGCTTTGGGGCATCATAAGTGGTGCCAAGTATCAAATTCAGGGCAACTGAATGTAAGGCAAGTGCCTTAACCTTTGTACTATTAGTCCTTTCATGTTTATGATTTTGTGATAGCATGCCAGTGGTGTGCATAATCATGCTTCAACTCTTACTAAATTCTAAGCTTTCCATTTTATAGGATTCATAAATATCATATTTGGTTACACAGATTCAAAATTTTCTAAAATTATTATTCTTATTGAAGTTAGTCTACAAATAAATATACTAGAGTATATATATATAGTATACTGTATGCTCCAAATAAATATACTACAAAATATATCCCAAGAATTCTAATAACTTGACCTTCAAATTGCATTTCTTAACCTCTTTAGATAGAAGTAACATATATCATTTTGCATTAAAATTCAGAAAATATGACTATAAAACTGAAGGAACTTAACATGCAGTTTGTCATTCATAGTTATAAAACACTTTCAAGTGATTTTGAAAATATGACAAGACTAAAAATGATATAAATAACTCCATCTCATCAGATATTTTCTTCCAACTAGTATATTTGCTCTTTATCATTTTTCTTTATTTTGGAATCACACAATTTTCAAGACAGATTAACTTGGCTTTTTGTGAAAGAGTCTCCAGAGAAGTGTTCCGTCAAGGATTTTGGAGCAATCAAGATAAATTATACTCTGGCTAATCCCTCTTTATGGATCATCCAAAAGAACAAATTCTTCTGTGCTAGGCTATTCTCTATACACCCGGACTTTACTGGCCTGCTTGCTTTTTGGACTCCTTTCATTTCCACTTACTTGCTGCCTAGTTCCCCAACTTAGCTGCACTTCCATCTGAGATTCAAGCCTCAGTTCACTACTGTTTTTTAATATTGGAAATGACAATTTTGAAAGAGTGAAATAATTTATATCTTGTGTAATATTCCTATCCACCTCTAGAAATTTTTAGATACTTTATTTCCTTATTAAATTTGTATCAGTATATAATACACATAGTAAATTTGAGAAAACCTGAATATACTCCTGTGTTCATTTATTTTCCAAATTCACACACATAACATATAATAAATAAAGGTTAGACAGACTTGGTTGTATAGTAAAACTATCAAATACTCTGTTTTTTGAATTTTAAGAAAATAACTTTCTCTATATCAGTTGTAGAACGAAGAAATCACATATCGGATTAAAATTTTGTTAATAGGGGCCTGAGAGATAGCATGGAGGTAATGTGTTTGCCTTTCATGCAGAAGGTCATTGGTTCGAATCTCGGGATCCCATATGGTCCCCCGAGCCTGCCAGGAGTGATTTCTGAGCATGCAGCCAGGAGTAACCCCTGAGCGTTGCCGGGTGTGACCCAAAGACCAAAAACCAAAAAAAAAAAAATTGGTTAATAATCCAGGATAATGGATAGAGTGCAAAAAATGTCATACCAGGAGCCAGAGCTTAGTCTTTATCATTTTCCCTTATTTTTTGTATTTGTTAGTGATGTAGGTAATGAAGACTAGAAAGGGGTGAATATTTTTCACCCCTGTAACAGGTCTATTCTAAATCAAAGGAAAGAAATAAAGCATAGGAATGAAAAGATTCCAAAGTTACTACATTAGCAAGTTACTTTTGAGCTACACATTTTCTTGCCAAGACTGTGACTAAGCTCTTCTTTCCATCTCTGCTGCTGAACATCTATTATTTTCTGCTTACTCATTACATTTGTACTTTGAATTTCATCAAAATCTCTACATATTCAATGTTTGACCCCTATCATTTTCTAGTTTTTGTTACCTGACTTTCATATTCATTTAGCATTGCTCTATTATGAGCTGTAGCATTTTCCTTGTATTTTGCAATTCAAATTTGCCAAGAAGAGAATCTAATGAGTATTATTTAGTAACCATTACTGTGTTTGGGCAAAGTTCTCTTGCCAAATCAACTAATGAGCTGCTGGTAGCCAATAGGTGGATTTATTTATTGTCTTTGAATATCCTTGTGTTTTTCTAATCCTGATTAAAATAAGTAGCTTATAAAGGAAAACAATCATATGATAATTGTCTGTGGTTATAATAGTCTGTTGTTATTCAAAAAATCATTTTTACTACTCAGTTTAGAGGGTGAGGGCCTAAAATCTTCCTTAGAAATAAAATATATAAAGAAATCAGGAAACACAAGTTACTTTTAAGGCCCTATTTCCACATGTGTATTAAACTCCATGGTACTATGGTCTATTGTTTTATTTATTTACTTAAACAAACTTAGACCAAAGTAATAGTAAAGTAGGTGGGTGCTTGCCTTGCATGAGGCCAACCTGGATTCAATCCCCAGCACCACATACAGTTCTCTGAGCAGCACCAGAAGTTATCTATGAGAAGAGAAACAGGAGTAAGCCCTGAATACTGCTGGATCTGATACAAATACAAACAACTGAAAATTTTATACTGTAGTTGATATTATTCTTGATATTGAGAAAACAATAACAAAGGACTTTTGGCAGAAGTCAAATATATTGTAGATGGTACAAAATTAAATGTTTTTAAATAAGAGAACTATACTTATATCTATCAGTTGGGAAATTAAGGAAGGGAGCTGAGTCATTACAATACCATATATAATGAAAAGCCATTTTAGACAAAGTATTTGTAATATTACAGAAATCATTGGACCTTTGAGACAAGGATGAAGAACTGATTGAACAAAGCTAGAGTTACAAAAATTACAACTATTTCTTAAAGATATAAAAAATTAAAGAAACATGTTTCTTAATCTCTGTCTCCTTACACTCCAATGACCCATCAGGACTTTCCATTGGCCAAATTGAGTTGAACATGAGGACAATATAATACGTAGGTGTGGCAGTATTTAGATTCTGAGAACACTGAGAACAGAAATACAGGGGAAAAAAAACGAGGAAATAAAATGTAAAATAATTGACTTTAATTGACCTCTAATTACCATAAATTAAAATAAGCAAGCAAAAATATTTAACAATGAAGTTCAATTAAAATGCAATAAAGGTGGGGCTAGAGCAATAGTACAATGGTAGGGCATTTGCCTTTCATGTGGCTGACCCAGGATGGACCTCGGTTTGATCCCCAGCATCCCATATGGTCCCCAAATCCAGGAGCTATTTCTGAGTGCATAGTCAAGAGTAACCCTTGAGCATCACCAGGTGTCTCCCAAAAACTAAAAAATAAAAGAAATAAAATAAAATGCAATAAAAGGAAAAGAAGATTAAAATGCAATTGTTAAAGAGGAAGGAATTATATTAGGAAACTTGGAAAAAACTTGGAAAAAATATATATTGACTGCTTAAACACTCTAAAATATTTTATCTGGACAAATCATTTATGCAAAATATGTTTTGAACATAATAGCTAGTAATCAAGACCATTATTATCAAGACCATGATCCTTTAAGCTTTATCATTCTTTCTAATTCTCATATTGACAATAGAATCTACTGTCCTGACATTTATTTTAATTAGTCTTTCTTTTTTTTTTTGGTTTTTGGGTCACACCCAGCAGTGCTCAGGGGTTTTTCCTGGCTCCGTGCTCAGAAATCGCTCCTGGCAGGCACGGGGGACCATATGGGACACCGGGATTCGAACCAATGACCTTCTGCATGAAAGGTAAACGCCTTACCTCCATGCTATCTCTCCGGCCCAGTCTTTCTTTTCTTTACCATATTTTTCTTTTCTTTTCTTTTCTTTTCTTTTCTTTTCTTTTCTTTTCTTTTCTTTTCTTAAAACTGACATATTTGGTCTTGAGGAGTTTGAATTGTTATTCAATATATATCTTTTTTTTTTATTTTTATTGTAACCAAAGTGCATTACAAATCTTTCACTGCATCATTTATGGTACATAGTGACAATGAATGAGGGGCATTCCCACCACCCATCAGTGCTGTCCTCCCTCCGCCCCTGTTCCCAGTATGCATCCCATATCTCCCTCCTTTACACCCCAGAATACTAGTGCAACTGGTCACTTTACAGCTTGTTGTAGATTGAGCATCCATTCCACCGTCATTGGAGATAAAAAGGATAAGAAAAAAGGGAGAAAAAAATTTGGTGACAACTACCAAAAAAGAAAGAAGAGAGAAAAAAAAAGGAAAAAATGGAAGAAAAAGAAAAAAAAATGGACCCGGCAAATAAAAATAAATCTCTAAATAATAACCACAAGAGTGAAAAAGAAAGAGAAAAGTGGAAGAAAAAAGAGAAGGAAAATAAAGTCAAAAACTAACAAATCAAAACAAAACAAGAAAAAGTATGGGTGCTGAAGTGACAGGTTTGGCGTTCCCACTTTTTTTTTTTTTATAGGCACAGTAAGCATTGGGGAAGAAAGGGAATTCCCGTGGCCTAAGAGATTCAGGGTTTCTCCATCCTTGAAGCATACCATCATGGGATCAACCCCTGGCTCCATATATACTCATTACCCCATCCCAAAGGCTTTTTTGTGATGCCAGGAAAGTTTCCTCTGGGTTGTGTGTGAGAAAATCAAGCCACTGTAGGTAGCGATCTTGGTATTTGCACCGGTTATAGGTCAGGGTCTAGGATAGAGTCTCTAGGTTCTAGAGGTTCCTATACAATACATCTTTGTTGTTGTGTTCAGTCTTCTGTAACACTTGCTCCCTGTTTTCGTTCAGTCCCTAAGCCAAAGTGTTCACTGATGTTGAAACTATGAGAACGTTTCTTTTTATCATGTAATGTGCATTCAGGGATAGAATAAATGAGTTCTGGGGAATGAAATCAATAAGCGCCAAGATTTAAAACCAGTTTTATATGTGCATACTTCTTCCAAAATATTTTATTTTTTTCCCTTGGGCTTGATTCCAACTGTCACTGCACCTGCTTGCCTAACCCAGCAGGACTCCTGGTGTCTACCACATCTATCAAGAACCTCACAGGAAGTAACATGACTATTTAATACCTACCTATTTCACACTTTCTTGAGCACAAATTCAGGAATCCTTTACACATACTATGTGGCTCAGGTTGGTCCCAAGCACATTATGTTAACAGTAAGTTATAGAAAAAAATACAAATATTTCTGGTAACAAATGATAATGGAGACATGAGTTACCAAAACAAATGGGATTCCAAAAAAAATCAGTGTTTATAAAAACATTTATATTAATATAAGAATTCATTAGTAATCAAGGAAGAGTACAAATAAATAACCTGAAAGCATATTTTAGTCACCTAGATAAATATCAAAACATGGAACTCATAGCACAAAGAAGACAGCAAATAATAAAACTTAAAGTCAAAAGCAGTAAAACAGGGGCCAGAGGTTATCACAGTGAGTGGGACGTTTGCCTGGCTTGTGGCCAATTGGTTGGCTTCTCATATGATTTCCTAAGCCCACCAGGAGTGATTCCTGTATGCAGAGCCAGGAGTTACCTTTGTGCACAGTTGGGTGTGGCCAAAATCAAAGCAAACCAAATCAAACCAAACTTTAAAAAAAACAGTAAAAAGAAACTAAAAATAAAATCTAAATGGTTGAGGTACAATGCATAGGTCTTGCATGTGGCCTTCCTGGGTTTTATCCTGCTACTCTATCTGGTCCTCAAGCCTGCCAGAAGTTATCAATGAGAATAGAGCCAGGAGCACCACCAGGTCTGACCCAGAAGCAAATAAAAACTAAACTTTAAAAAGAATATAAAATTACCAATGAAACCAGAAGCTTGTTCTTGGAAACAATAAACAATGTCAGTAAACATTAGCTAGACTTACAAAGAAAGAGAAAACAATCCCAATCATCTGAATCAAAAGTGGAAAGTGAACTATCACAACAAATACTATAGAACTTCAAAGAATCATTAGGAATTACTATGAACCTTTATGCCATAAAATAATTAGAACATAATAGAAATGGAAAAAAATTTTGAACTCTCAAATCTGAACTAAAGGGAAACGATCACCCACATATACTAATTACTATAAAGAATATAGAAGTAATATTAAAATGTCCCCCTAAAAACAAAATTTCCAGATTTCCAAAAATCAGATATCCCACTAAAACAGAAATTGATAGGCCTACGTTTCTTAAGAATGTAGATACAAGATCCTTAACAAAAATGTTAAAAATTTCAGTCCAACAATACATCAGAAGAATCCACACCGTGGCTAACTAGGATTTATTCTAAGGATGCAAAAGTAGTTTAACATACATAACCCATTGAAAACAAGGACAAATAAAAATGTGTCATATTATCAGTAGAAGCAGATAAAGGCATATTTATTCATGATATTAAAAAAAAAGTTCTAAATAAAATGAGAACAGGAGAAACTTTCCTCAAGATAGGTGAAATAATTTACTTTAATTCCGGGGCCCGGAGAGACAGCACAGCGGCATTTGCCTTGCAAGGACCCGATCCAGGACCAAAGGTGGTTGGTTCAAATCCCGGTGTCCCATATGGTCCCCCGTGCCTGCTAGGAGCTATTTCTGAGTAGACAGCCAGGAGTAACCCCTGAGCACCGCTGGGTGTGAACCAAAATAATAATAATAATAATAATAATAATAATAATTTACTTTAATTCTACAGTTAAAACAATTAAAAACAAAAAGTCGTCACTCTAAGATCAGGCCCAAGATAAGGTTTTACCATTCTTATTAATGTGAGATTGGAAAACCTTGTAATACTAATCTAGCAAGAAAGAGATACAAGGACATCCTCACTGGAAAAGAAGTCAAGCTCTCATTTTTTGAAGATGACATGATACTATAATTAGAAAACTTTAAAGACTTAAAACACAACTTCCTAGAAACAAAAACTTGTACATTAGTATGACAGGTTATAAATTTAGCAGAGAGATTCCTGGCTTTTCTATGCACAAACAATGTAATCTATTACAGTGCTTGAAACAAAAATTTAAAAAATGTTTGTCACAATTGCCTCTCAATTAGGATTCAGTTTAACAAAAGAGATGAAAGTCTTATGTGAAGAAAACTATAAATCACTGTGAGATTCAAAATAAAGATACAAGAATACAAAACACATCAAATTAATTGAAAGGATCAACATTGTCAAGATGACAATCTACACAAAATGCTATACGATTTAACATAGTTAATATAAAATATTCATTTCTTTAAAAATATTTAAACCAGGGGCCGGAGAGTTAGAATGGAATTAGAGCATTTGCCTTGCATGCAGAAGGATGGTGGTTTGAATCCCGGTATCTCATATGGTCCCCCGAACCTGCCAGGAGCGATTTCTGAGTGTGTAGAGCCAGGAGTAACCCCTGAGCGCTGCCGGGTGTGACCCAAAAACAAAACAAAACAAAACAAAACAAAACAAATATATATATATATATATATATATATATATATATATATATATATATATATATATATATCAAACCATATGCTGTTAAAATTAGGAGGACACGGTAAAGCCTCCCAAAAAGCTAAAGAAATCCTAGAAATTAAAGAGATATAGGTTTTTCCTTTCCAAACTTTAAACTACCAGTATATTTTAAATCTATATTAATTAGGACAAAGTGCAGCTGGAATAAAGATTGGCTCTCAGACCAATGGTATTGAATTTTAAGCCCAGATACAGATCTTTATATGTACAGTCATCTACCCTCCAACAAAGAAATTTAGAGCATAAAATGGAACATGGAAAGTCCATTCAAGAAATGGTATTGGGAAAAAGAGTCAATCACATGTAAAAGAACTCAGACCACATTTCACACCATTCACAAGAGTAAATATGAAATAGATTAATGTCATTATTACCAAGTATGAAAGTTGAGAAAACATAGACAAATTCTTCATGTCAATTAAACCAGGGGTATTTTCAATGACTAAATGTCATTGAATGTCATATCAATGACCAAAAAAAAAAATAGGTCTAGATCAAATTAAAGATTTTTTGTGTCACAAAATAAATGAGGACTAGAATAAAAAGACAATCCACATCTGGGAAATATTTACTCATCTGACAAAAAAATCCTAATATCCAAAACTAATGAAGCACAAGTTAAATTTTACAAGAAATAATAAAAACAATTAAAATGGGAGAAATCATGAACAGAAATTTGCACAAGGAAGATATAGAGATGGCCAGTAGATATATGAAAAATATCTTCTACATATATGTACACCAATGATCATCAAGGAATTGATCATCAAAACAAAGGGATATCATTTTACACCAGTGAAACTGGCACACATCAGAAAGTATGAAAACAGCCAGAGTTGGCATGGATGTGGGGAAAAACAAATCTTCGTCCACTGCCGGTGGGATTGTGGACTGGTTTAGCTTTTTTGGAAAACAATATGTTCTCTTTAAAAAAAAAAATCTGGCGCTAGAGCAATAGTACAGTGCATAGAGAGCTTTCTTTGTTGTTTTCTACCTGGGTAGGATCTCTGGTACCACATATAGTCAGTCAGTCTCCGAGCCCAGCCAGGAATTATCCTGAGTGGAGAGTCAGGAGTAAGCCCTGAACACTGTCTTGTGTAGTACAATGTACCCACTCCTGAAAAAAAAAAAAGAAAGAAAACCTAAGAATTAAACTTTCACATGATCTAGTAATTCTGTTTCTGGGCATCTGCCAAGAAACCTTATTCAGAAAAGACATTCATGATCCTATGTTGTTGCAGCACTGTTCACTATGGCCAAAACTTGGAAGCAACCTAAGTATTCAAGAAAAGATAACTGGATAAAAATACCTGGTGTATATATATATATAACTGAATGCTACTAAGCTATAATAGGCAAAATTGTGCAATTTTCTACTGCCATTAGAATTCAAGAATATAATGCTGAGTAATTTCAACCAGAAGAAAGGCAGGTATATAATGACTTCTCACAAGTGAGATATAAAAAAGCATAGTGATGAGAATAACAAATGATAAAAGCAAAATAATCTAATAACTGGTCTACAGAATGGAGCTACCATGCTACTGAGACATGGGCAAAAGGAAGGTATAGGATATTGAGGCAAGGGAGGGACTATTCTGGTACTGTGGCCAAGAAAAATACACACTAGGGTGGAGAAACCGTACTATTAACAGTATTGTATATTTGTAAATTCTGGTGACTAAAATAAAACTAAAATAACTTTTTTATTAGTTCCTCTAAGTCATTAGTTACTATAGGTTGAAAACTTATAACCCCTGGCCTTCACATGTTAAAATTTTTTTCTTGTTTTGTTTTGCTTTGTTTTGTTTTAGGGCCATACCTGGATATACACAAGACTTACTCAAGGCTCTGTGCTCAGAAATCACTCCTGATGTTCTTAGTAAAGTAAATGAGAGACCCAACTTGCTATAGTATTGTTTCAGTCGTTTCAGTCTGCACATGTTAAAATTCTGATCCTCAAATTCTCAGGAGAAGGAGATTGGACCTTCTGTAATAAATTAAATTAAAAGTGTCCTAATGAATGAGAGTAAAGCTCTGATAAAAAAGAGAACTGAGCAAGTTTGTCTCCCCTGCTACCTTGTGAGGTTACAATAATCATGAAGAAGACCCGCAGATTCAGAATATCCTAGTGCCATGTTTGCAGGCTCCCTAGGCTCCAAAACAGTCAAAAGTTGCCATTATAAATAGTCTCTTTGGGCTATTTATAACAATAACCTAAATGAGCTAAGACACTAAATGTGATCATATTTTCTGTACTTGTTAACAGAGCAATTCTGTGGTTGTTATTCACTGTGCTTTTAAGATGTACTCCCATGAGGTTCATTGGTAAGCATTGCAATAATACTTTTCCCTTCCATGAAATACCTGTCCACATTTTGGGACCTATTTTTATTCAGCATTTTTCTTTTTATTTCTTATGATTTATTTATAGAACAAAAATCATAATTATTAATCTATCTTTGTGTAGAAAATATCTCTTCCCAATTTGGAGTTTTGTCTTGTTCTTCATACAATAGTTTGATGAACCAAAATTCTTTTCAATTTGTTAAAATACTCGCTATTTTCTCCCACTTTAAGGCACTTTACCTGGAGAGATAATACCAAGATTGTGGAGTAGAAATTCCTCCCATTGTTCCCCTACAAAATATTGATTTTATCATTTAATGGTGAAGAAAAGAAGCTTTGTTGGAGTCCAGTACAGCACAGAACTTCAAATACTGGAGAAAAATATCTGCAAAATAGATGCAGTGAATAGGGTAAGAGGCTATACAGGATCAAAAACAGGCTAACTGCCTGAAAGGCAAGTACCCTACCCACTGTATTATCTCTTCAGTCCAGACTTACCCAATCTTATTTTATGGGATATCTCTGGAATGTGATCAATTTTTTTCTCCCCTTAACAGAATTTCCGAGGTGAATTACAAGACCAAGTCTATGAAAGAGGCTGGAAGCAGAAAAGCCACAGCTCAAAACTCATCAAAGGGATATTAATACCCACTTCACCTCTCTTCCTGGTAACTGAATTGCAAACTATCAGAAAGCACACATAAAATTGCTGGTGATAACCTTGTCTGTGAACCCCTCTGTTGGTGCAAGATCAGATCTCATTCTCTTCATTTCTCACCTAAACTCTTATTCTCATTGTTGTCACATCCTGATATCCAACGAATTCTTCCCTGGACAGAGAAATTCAATGTAGAGATAGTTAGCAAGTGAGCAAGTCTGCATAGAAAGTTAGCCCACCTGAGCACCTGGGAGAAAGTCTTGACCTTTTCCTGTCCCTACAGGCAGAAAAATAGGAAGTTCTCAGCACCTGTTTTTTTTTTTTAATCAAATAAAGGTGTCAGTCTTAAGAATCCTCCTCCCTGGAGCCAAAGAATTAGTATAGGGGTTAAGACATTTATTTGTTTTACTTATTTGTGTCAATCCATTGCAATCCATAGCACCTCATTTAGTCCTTTGAGCACAGAGTTGTCATTTCTGAGCAGAGATAGGAATCATTTGGGTATCAGTGGGTGTGACTAGTCCTCTCTCCCCAAAGGATAAAACATCCCTCTTTTTCCTAGATGAATCTAGAGGCACAAAGCATCACAAAGCAAGCCCTAGAACCCCATATCAATTCTTATCTAGACTACCTGGTCCCAAACTGCATTTTATGAAGATGGAAGAAGGGGACTTCGCTAAAGCAAAGACAGCAAGAATATCCCTTTTCAAATGTGAAAAAAGTGACACTAACAAGGGAACAGAATTATTTTTAAGTAACTGATATAGCCAAGTATTTATAGATCATTGACAAATTACTCAATATCTCAATATCAAGCCTCCATTATCTTCTACTCTGATGTTTATTTTCTTTATTAATAGGTGAGCAATTTTGTTTGAATATTTGTTTTCTAATTCTTTATTTAAAAATTAAAGTTAAATTATTAAAATATTTTATTTCCAAATAATTTATATTTGGGTTTGTTTTGGGGGGGTCACACCCAGCAGCAGTCAGGAGTTACTCCTAGCTCTACACTCAGAAATTGCTCCTGGTAGGCTAAGGGGACCATATGGGATGCCAGATTCGAACCACAATCTTTTTGCATGCAAGGCAAATGCCCTATCTCCATGCTATCTCTCCGGCCCCTTTCAAGTAGTTTTTAATGTGATATTAACAAATACAATTTTATGTGTACACCATGGTAATTTGTAATATGTATATATTTTAAATTATCACACACATCAATATCTTTTACTACATATAGTAGAATTGCTGAGTAATATAAAAACCTCAATTCCTAGTTTTTTGAGTTGTTTTTCAAAAAGAGTTGGACCAGTCAGCTTTCTCATCAGCAAGGAATAATAATCGGTTCAATAGAAGGTCTAATAGAAAATGAAGGGTATTTTTTTTTGCTATAACGACCTAACACTAGCTGTTTTGTTCTTTGTAATGTGTGCCAGTTTCACTATGTAAAATGATTTATTCTTGCATTGATTTGAATTTCCTTTAAGTAATGAAAATAATTTTCCATATACTTTATGAACAACTGTATGTCTTCTTTGAGTAATTTTCTGTTAGTCTCTCTTATTTTTTGATGGGGTGTGATTTATTTTTGTATAATTATACAAGTGCTTTTTATCATTTGGATCAAAACTCTATCCAATGCATGGTGGAAAATAAAATTCTACTAACCTGTGGGGTATCTTGTTTATTCTGGTCATTATTTCCTTTGTGATGCAGAATCTTGATTTTATATAGTCCCAGTGCTTATCTTTGTTTCAGTTTGATTTACCAATGGTTTGAATGATTGAAAATACCTCTAGCTTCGATTCATAAAGTGTTCTGATTTATTTCTTCAATGCAATTTTTTGTGTTCAGGGTAGAGTTTGAGGTCTTTAAATCATTTTTGTGCATTTTGCGCTCTTTGTCTGACTGGTGAGTTTAATAGATGTGTAATTAAAATTAGTATTAATAAATAAAGATTTACTATATCTACTATATTGCTTTTATGTTGGCTATTTAGTATACCTTTGTTCTTTTTTCATCTGCTATTTTCTTTGTGAATTAATGATCTTTTTTCCAGTGATATCCTTTGTTTTACTTCTATACACCTGCAATAGTTTTTTGGTCTGGGCTTACCTTGAGGCTTATATAAAACATTTTACAGCTATGCATTCTACTTTTATCTTAAACAACTTTGCTTTTATTTAATCCTCCAATATTACTTACTTGGTGTGCCAATTTATGGTTTATAATTGTATTTCAATGAATACATCATTGTAGCAATGGTTTAATAGCTTAGTTTTTCACAGTTAAATTATATTTTAGTGATCACATACTAACTTTGACTTATTTGAGTAATTGGAGTTTGATTATGCATTTACATGATAAAAAATGCATGAGTTATCTATTTTATATGTTTTCATTGTTTTCTTTTGCATAATATTTTTATTCAAGCATTATGATTAAGAGCATGTTTATAGTTGGGTTTCCCACTTCACTAGTGAAACCAATGCCCCCTATCTCAAACTTCCCCACCCCCTGTATACAAGACATTCTATTTTTCTCACTCACTACCTTTGTCATGATAGTTGTTAGTGTAGTTACTTCTGTAACTGGACTCAGAGTGGTGAGTTCATTATTATTATTTAGTATTTTTGTGTTTTAAAATAATCCGTTAGAAATTCAGGAATAAACATAGAACAAAGAAAGGAAACCTGAGGAACACAAGCAAACAAGATGAATAAGATGAAAAGTTGAAGAGAGATATAGAAACTCTAAAAAGTGATCCAGAGGAAGGTCTGGAGATGTAGTTCCATGTGTTGAGTTTATACAAAGAATGTGGGATCCTTCGTTTCAGTTGCTAGCTCTATATAGTCCCCTGATCATGCACAGGAGCAACCTCAAAGCTCAGAACCACTGTAAGTAGTCCATGAATACTATCAGGCATGACTAAAAGTTAAAACAACAAACAAAAATATTAGAAAGATCATAGAAATAAAAATACAGTAAAAATAAATATAGAGCAGAGAAGCCAAGTTATTATAAATTATCCAGTTTAACAAAAGAAAACACAATGAATAAACTCTATAGGAGTTACAGAATACCTGGAAGTAAGATATAAACTGTATGATTAATCCAAAAAGTAAGAGGTAAAAGCTTATTGCATAAAATTATGGTTGAAAATTACCAAATATTGGGAGAGATAATATCATTTAGGTACATTTATCTCATAGGTCTTTATATAGATTCAATTCAAAGAGAGCTTCATCTAAATATACTATAATAACAAATAAAAAACTTTGGAGATAATTTTTGGGAGTTTGTTTGGAAATTCTAGCAAGAAAGCAGCCCAACTCTTTGTATACCCTTAAACCAAGGTCAGTCTCTTTGGGAAGTAATTCATATAGATGGTGAGAAGAAAGGGGACACTTGCCCAGCCAGCCAGATCAGCCTAATAAACTCAGGTAATCAATAAGATGACAGATATAACAGCCAGATTGCCCTCAAATACAAAAAAGAGAATTTTGAGAATAAATTTAAAAAACTCATCTATAAGTCCATTTTTATAATAATTGAAAAAATGGGTTACATATTTAAAGTGTCAAAAATTAACTTCCAAGAAAGAGTATTTTATTTGGCTAAATAATTCTACAAAATTGAAGGAGATAAAAATCATTATTGGGATAGAAAGATATTAGCATATCACTGACCCTGGTTCCATCACTAGCATCAAGAATAGTTCCCCCAAGCACAACCAGGGATTCTTTATAGGCAAACATCCAGAAATATGCCTTGAATGCTACTAGATGTGGTCCAAACCCCCACCCACCCCACCACACACACACCCAAAACCCATTATAGACAAATTAAAGCTAATGAAGGTCATAACTCTAATTTTTTTACTAAATAGAGCTGGTCAGGATAGGATGAAATCACCTAAATAGTGAAATCACCCCACTATTTATCGCAGCACTCAGTATAATAGCCAAGTCTTGGAACCAACCTGGATGTCCAACAACAGATGAATGGATCATTAAGATGTGGTATCTATACACAATTGAATCCTACATGGCAGTCAGAAATGATACAATCATAGACTTTGCAGCAACATGGATGGACCTAGAACATATTATGTTAAATGAAGTAAGCCAGAAGATGAAAGACAAACACAGAATGATAGCACTATTCTGAAGCACCTGAACATACACCTTATATACAACTAATACTCAACTATCAAATAAAAGGGTTTAACAGGGTAGAAACTCCAAACACTGTAACAGTCAATATAAACCGGATAGCAGTGCCCAAAACACATGAAAGAGGAACAACACAAACTCTTGACTACACATTATACCACAAAGAAACCAGCAGCAGCAGAAACAGCAGCATAGAGAGAACAGGTATGTAATCAGCCTTCTACTACAAAGGCCCATAAAAATCCCTTAGGGATCTTATACAGGATTACAGGTAAAGAATACCATGGGAAATCACTGACTCCAACAGAAGCATTTCATAACAATTTGTTTTAATGCCTTAATCTTACTATATTTAAAATAACCTTTCAGCTTTTCTGTCCACAGACATTCTTGGATACTAAATGGTATCTTGAGGCTCAGTCACACGAGATACCATACCCAGCTTGCACTATGAGAATGTCCTAATAAAACTCTTTAACATACCCTTTATATCTAGGTTATACCTTCTTTTAGGACCTGAAACACGTGACCAGCCAGACCACCGAAGCAGCAACTGTGACCTACAGACTTATACTACAGGTCCTACTCATCAAACACATTCAAGCAAACTAGCATTCCCTGGCTCTTTTCTTCTCTCTTCTTACTACTTTCTTTTTCTTTCCTTTTTTCTCCTTTTCTTTTAATTTATTTTCTCTTTTCTCCTCTCCTGTCCCTTCCAGATATTTTCCCCTTCCCCCCTTTGGAAATCTGACTATCCCTTCACCCCTCAATCCCATCCAGATTCCCCATTTTATTAAAACTCTTCACCCTCAGTTCTTAATCCATTAGGCATCAAGACTGACCTCCTACCCCAACGAACCAGCACCTAGCATCCAAGCGAAGGGACAACCAGTCAAACCCACACCTTGTCCCCTGCAAGAAAAGGCAACCAACTCCCCTGCTGACTCATGCTGCATGGTCCTCCTTACCAACCCTTCCTAACGTGGACTGTTACTTGAAACCAGACTTAGCTCTAAAAGTATCCCCAATACAAGAACTTTTCCCAAGACCTCTCTGCTGCAAATCTTTTGCCATTCTGAAAAGGGTCAGGTTGTGTGATAAAAAGGTGCCCTGGAACCCACACACCACAAGAAAATCTCAAAAGACAATGGGGAAATCTATACTTCGATCATAAGTATAAGACCTGTATTACACTATCTTTTTACCTGCTTTACCCCAAATGTAAGGTAGTCTCTTGCATCACTTTGTTCCTTTAATTACTTTTTATTTAATTTTTTAAATCAACCTTTACTCTAAACTGTTATGGCATATCAGAATTCACCCTCAACCATTATGGCTTTTCTTTTTAAATAACAAAAACCTACCTGGACAAGAAGAACATTAGATAGGTACTTCACTCCAACCCATTCTCCACACAGGGGATTGGTCCTATCTTCCCAATAAATACTACAATCCCAACAGGCTTCTCTCTCTCTCACTCCACTTGGTAGAAAAGTCTCCAGACCTGTATTTCATCTCTCCAGCATGGTATGAACTATTTCCTGAAGTCTCCCTGCTCCAAACAAGCTTTCCTATCTCCTCAGGATTATGGTGTTAATAATTATCCACAAATGTGATATATAAAATTGACAGAGTGAAAGAAATAAATCATAGAAATCTCTCTACATGTTCATGTCAATTTAATTTAACATTATGTTTGTTTTCTGACCATACCTGGTGTCAGTCAGTGATTATTCCTGACTTTGTGCTCAGAAATCACTCCAGGCCTGGGGGACAATATGAGATGCCAAGGATCAAACTCAGGTTGGCTATATACAAGGCAAATGCCTTACCCACTGCACTGTGCCTTTGCTCAGGCCCCTCAATTAATTCTATTGAATAAATTAGTCATGTAAGGAAAGCAAAACAATAAAGGCTTCTAAAGACAAGTGTTACATTTATACCCCAGGGTGAAAAAAATATCTAACTTTCCTCTAAGATTAGGAAGAAGATAAGGTATCCATAGTAACTATAGTGTAGTATTGAGAGCTCTATCAGGATAAATTAGACAAGATAAACTAAAACCATCTAAATCAGAAAGGAAAGAAAAGTGTCACTATGCCAGTGGTATGACTATAATATAAAATATCATAAAGATTTTGTCAAAACAGTGAGCTAATAAACATATTTAGCAGTATTGGGATACACAAAGTCAACAAAAAGAAATTTTGTTGGAGACTTTACTGAGTCATTATAAATTCTTTGGGTAGAAAGGTCATTTGAAGGGGCCAGAGTGGTAGCAAAGAGTGGTAGGATATTTTCCTTCCATGCAGCTGACTGAAGATGGACACAGGTTCAATCCCCAGCATCCAACATGGTCCCAGATCCAGAAGAGATTTCTGAGCTCAGAGCCTGAACATTGCTAGGTATGGCCCGAAAACAAACAAATAAACAAACCAAAAAGAACAGAAAAGAAAAAGAAAATGAACCTCAGACATGCAATCAATTAATCTTAGTAAGTGAACAAAAAAGGCAAATGGAGCAAGGAAAACCTTTTCAACAAGTGGTGATGGGACAATTGGTCAGCCACTTGCAAAAAAGTGAACTCAGACCTCTAACACCATGCACAGAGTTCAAATCAAAATAGATTAATGAGGGCCGGAATGGTAGCACAGTCATAAGGCATTTGCCTTGCATGCAGCTGACCAAGGACAGATGCGGATTCAATCCCCAGCATCCCATATGGGATTTTTCAAACACTTTTCTCTCTTACCTTGTTTTCCATAATAAATGTGATATATTTCTGCATTTTAATTTCATCGTCTGTCACCTTACATATAGGCTCATTGTTTTATTTATTGGTGGAGTCTAGGTATTTTTAATATACATAATATAGCATATATCATGTCATTAGTGACAGTTTGATTTCTTTCCACTTGGATCATTTTAGGATTCTTTCTGGTTTAATTGTCATAGCAAAGGTTTACAACACTATGTTGAACAATAGAGTGAGAATGTACATATTTGTCTATTCCTTTCAGATTTTGTCTCTGTATGATATTAGTTGTGTCTATAATATATGGCTTTGCTAAATTAAAGAAACTTCTATTTTCTTCATCGTGTTTAGCTCTTTTATCAGAGATAGGTTTTGGCCTTTTCAAATGTTTTCTCCACAGCTATTGAAGTGATTAAATATTTTTTATCTTTTCTTGTATTAATGTAGTATGCATTATATAAATTGACTTTTTCATATTGAAACATCCTTGCATCCCAGAAATACTTGATAATAAAATATGATAATTTTAATATATGATCAAATACAAATACAAACAGTAAATAAATATTGTTCACACCAGTATGATTGGTGTGGGACAATATCGGGACCAGAAGAATAGCACATATGTTAGAACATTTGTCTTGCATACTACTAACCTGGGTTGAACCCCTGGCATTCTGTGTGATCCTCAAAGACCACCAGGAGTGATTCCTGGGTGAAGAGCCAGGACTAACTTCTAAGCATCAGCAGGTGTGGGCTCCAAATAAATAAAATAGATAAAATGATCAGTGCTATCAGAGTTGGATGATAAGGGAATCCTTAGCCACTGTTAGTACAGAGGTCATTTGGTTCAGCAGGCTCTGCAGAAAATCGTATGAAGACTTTAAAAAAAAATTAATAATCTGTTTCCATCTGACCTAACAATCTCACTTCTTGATATTTAACAAAAGCACAAAAAGCATTAATCATGAAAGAGGTTTTTATTTTATTTTTATTGCAGTGTAATTCATAATAGCTAAGGTCTGGAAACAAATAAACACTGAAGAATAGATGTGGATAGAGAAATATGAAAGTAACTAAAGAAGTTGTAGCATATGTGTACAACAGAATGCTACACAACTATAAGGAAAAGTGAAGTTCTGAAGTTCACAATAGCTTCTAAGAAATGGAAGATGTGATATTAAGTGAGATCAGCCAGAAGGTGAAGGAATTATTCCAATGAGCTGTCTCATAGCTGAAGTATAATAAATGGAGTGAAAGGCATAAAAAATGGTCATTGGCAAGATATCCTGAGAGTCTGCATATAGACTGAATTTGATAAAAGAGTAGAGCAATGAGAGAGAGGACCTAGAGAGAATGGTCGAGGGATACTGATATTCTGGTTATGGAAGTTGTATGGAAAATTAAAACTATCAAATACTTATTGATTGTTTCTTTAGGCACAAAATCTGAAAGAGAAATTAATAACTGTCATCATGGAAATCAGTGTGGAGAGTTCTCAAAAGTTTAAAAATAAGACTGCTATATAATCTAACATTTTCCTTTCAGGTATATAGACAAGGAAAGTAGCATCTGTATATCAAAGTTCTCACTGCATAACTGTTCATGAAAACAGTATTTATTATAGCCATAATATAAAAAAAATAAATGTTTATAAAATTTTGTGGATAAATAAAATATTGTACATGTATAAAATATATGCAATAAAGTATTAGTCATAAAACACAGGGATACACTTCCAATAATAAAAAATCAACCTAGAGACCACTATAATTTTTAAAATTTAATTTTTGTGTTGCTACAGATTGAATCCAGGGCCTCATACTTGTAGTGCAATTACTCTAATACTCTATACCCCCAAACTGACCAGGTACTTTTTAAATGAATACAATTTTAACTGCCACACATACTCCCATTAACTTGAGAGGGTAAAACAAGTATATCTTGATTAGACATTCTTTGATTTGATTGAAAAACAGGGGTTATAAAACCACAGCCTGTAGAAAATGGTTTGTGGGTAAGTGGTTTTTTAAAATATGGCCACCCATTATTTTAAATAATATCCATACAGCTTTTTTTGTTTCAAACAAGTGGATGTTTTTGACAGATACCACATGGCCCACAAAAGCCGAAAATATGTATAATAGAACCCTAAGGAAGAAATATGCTGACCCGGCTATTACATGTTATGTCCTCATTCATTTTAATTTTGTTGGAAATAGAGATATAATTATCTTTCTTCCAGATGGATTTCAAATGACCACAGAACCATTGATTAAATAGTGCATCCTCTTATTGATCAAAAGCACCACCTCTGCCATTTATCAAGTTTACTTTTCTATGTGAACCTATTTATGGGATCTCTTCCTTCTGTTGGTCTATTTATTCATCTTAGTGTCATTACAACACTGTCTAGATACTGACAATCATGAAGCAAAGCCTTGCACTGTATCTTTTATTCGGGCTATACAAATAGTGCAGCAAGGAAGATATTTGACTTGCAACCAGTCAACCTAGGTTGGATTCCTTTTACCATGTGTTGTTATTCCTGACGTTCCAGGAGTGAACCCTGTGTGCAGAGGCAGAAGAATCCCTAAGCAGAGCTGCTGGGCAATACTCTTCTACAGGAATAAAGAGCATAAACACTTTATACTAGACATTCAACTTTCCATAAAATTTTGGATATAGTAAAGAAAGTTTATACGAAATAAAGCAAGTATTTTGAGTACTCTAGTGATTAAATTTATCTTTAGATCAGATTTGTCATTTTATTAATATTTAGTATCACTATGAATATATATTTAGTATATGATGCTATATATACAAATATAATATAAAGATACATCAAGAATGTGTCTGTGTGTCTATATACACATATAGAGCATGCCTTTTAAACTTTACTACTTTTTACTCTAAAGTTTTGGGAGTTCTGCACATTAAGAAAAAAATGCAAAGAATGAGATAAAATTTCAAACTTATGGGGACTGAGCGGTGTTGCAAGCCATAAGGTATCCTCCTTGAGCACGCTAGCCTAGGATGGACCGCAGTTTGATCCCCGGTTTTCTATATGGTCCCCCAAGCAAGGAGCGTAGCATAGCCAGGTGCATAACCAGGAGAAACCAACCCCTGGGAGTCACCGGGTGGGGCCCAAAAAAACAACAAAAAAATTTCAGACTTGCAGGTTAAATTGGCTTTTATATTTCTGTATATATTATATTTAGTAATATTAAATGTCACAGATTTGTCTATAAAGTATTAATATTTTTAGAGTTTTTAATTTTTTAATAAATATTTAAGTATCATAATTACAAGCATGTTTGTAGTTGGGTTTCAGTCATAAACAGAATAACAGAAACTTGCAAGTTAAATACAAATCTAATAACTGGGCTATATAACTTTTGTTTAATTGTACCAAAATAAAGATTTTTTTCCAACAGATTTGACTTTATTTCATTTTCTCTGATATGCAAATTAAAACTTGATAACAATAATAAATAGAAGTCTTTATGGCCAGTTATCTTTCTTGATTCTAAAAGGAATGCTTATATTTTCTTACAATGTACAATTATTTACCATAAATTAATATATTTGTATGTAAATGTAGCACTGCAATTAATAATGGTGAACACACGTGGCAGTGCTCAGGGCTTTTTTCTGTCTCTGTGCTCAGGGATCACCCTTGGTGAGCATTAGAGAACCATAAGGAATCCAGGGATTGTATCAGGTTGGTTGCATAAAAGACAAGCACTCTACTCACTGCACTATTGCTCTAATCCACTAAATTGGACTTTAAACTAAAACCTTTCTGTCTTCTTTATTTATTTGTGTGTGTGTGTGTGTGTGTGTGTGTGTGTGTGTGTGTGTGTCTCCTTTTCACTACCCACCTACTGAAAGGGATTTATTCCCTCGGGAAATTGGTATCATAGCAGAAGAACAAAGAAAATCTTTCTGGCATCCAAAGCCTAAATCTGAAACAGCTAGCTTTTAGATCATAATAAAATATATATATAAAAAAACCAAACAACAGGACATTCCTGCTTGTCCTTAGACTAAACATAGAGGTACAGGGCTAAAGTAGAAGCAAAACATAGTTAATAGAGAATGGGGTTCCCAGGCTTGAGCTCATAGTTATTGTACAGTATCCCCCAGAGGCATTGGTGTTCTTAGATCAGATACTTCGAAGTCCCTTAGCGCCATGGGAGTGCCTGGAGCAGGGCAAGTCTCCAGCGTTCTGTCTCTCACCTCAGCTCCCCAGTCTATCATGGGAACAGGCCAAAGGCTACTTCACAGCACTTTTGAATGTAGGAACAGTTTTCCTGTTGTCCCAGAGCAAATACTCGACTGCTCTTACAGCCTGAGAGCCTTTTATCAAATATACCAGACACATAGCCACTATGGGGAAAGGGTCTGATTAGATGTTATAGGCTGAAGAATTATTTTAAAGGCAACTTATTCCAATTTGCTCTAGAATTTGGACAAGATAGACAGAGATCTGGGATGTGGCTGAACATGCTGCTGTGTTCAGAAGGTCCCACAAGACAATAAAGAACCATGCTGGAATGTCAGAAGTGTCAAGATTGACCCTGACTTAAAACTGAGAGTAAATTTTGGCTATTTGACGTGAAATGTATAGCAGAAATTGTGTTCATTAAAAACTAGAGAAACCTGGAGTTTCTTGTTAGGGATAAAAAAAATATTGAACTACATGTTTATGGGAAAAAAAAAATATATATATATATATATATTTTGCGGGGAGGAGTCACACCCGGTGAAGCTCAGCTATGAGCTCGGGAATCGTTCCTGGCTTGGGGGACCATATGGGACGCCGGAGATAGAATTGCGGTCGTCCTAATCTAGAGTGCACAAGGCAGATGCCTTACACCCTGAGCCACCTCTCCAGCCAGGAAGGAATATATTCTTTCTTTAATATAAAATCATCAACAGTCAACACTTTCACATTTAATAAAACGGTTTCAAGATAAAAAGAAATATGCGGCTGAAGTGCTAGAACAGCAAATTAGGCATTCGCCTTACACATGGTTGACCTGTGTTTAATCCCAAGCATCTCACATAGTCCCCTGAGTCTGCCATGAATGATTCCTGATAATAGAATTCGGAACACCACTAGGTGTGTCCCAAATATATAAAACAAAACAATAACAAAATATTTTGTAGTTTAGACATGTTTAAGTAGTATTAAAGCCAGATGAGAAATTGAGACATGAATTCAGTAGCTAGAAAACCTTCAGTGGCTAGAATTCAGTAGCTAGAAACCTTCAAATCTATCCCAAACAAATCAGAGGAGGAATAATACCCTTTAATTTTGACATAAACATAGTTACTCAAATAAGAAGCAGAATTTGCAGGTAGAAGGGATCCACTGGACAAAGCTGGAAATGTGAAAGTATATCCTTAAAACATATACAAAGTTGGAAACCAACATCACTTCAATTAAAAAATTTTAAATTAGGGCCAGAGAGACAGTACAGTAGGTAGGGTTTTTGCATTGAACCTGGCTTACCAGGACTCAATCCCTGGCATCTCATATTGTTCCTGAACTTGCCAGGAGTGAACCCTGAGCAAAGAGCCAAAAGTAAACCCAGAGGACAGTCCCAAAACAGAAAAAAAAAAAAATAACAAGAGAAAAGGCACGATGATGCATCAACTTTCCAGCAAGAATATGAGCAAACTGAGAAATCTTTTAAAAAATCATTCCAAAGAAAACAAGAGTAAGAAACAGTGAATGTGAAAGAGAAGGGGTGAGAAAGAAAAATATGGAAACAATTGCAGGGAGTAATAAGTAAATTAGTCTTATGTTAATGACATTCCGAAGTGTTCTGTTTTTATGTGAAAGCAGATAACTGTGAAGTATCACCAACATAAACACTGATTAAAAGAGATTAAATATCTAGGCAAAAACTGTCATAACATTAGACAGTGTAGTTTGCAGTGTTCTCAAAATGTTAATGACCTCAAGTTTCAGCTGCATTCACTCCACATGATCTCCAAGGAGAGAAATCTTAGCTACAAGGGTTCCAGGAGGATCTTACAATTTTGTCCCCTGAATTTGCTGCTAATAGATAAAAATTTCATTGAAAATGATTTGGTGACATTTGGCTGCTATATAGCAGAGACCACAATTATTTTTTCCTCAAAGAATTTTTCTTTTATCCAAAGTTTGTCTTGCCATTTCAATAGTGTTCCAGACCTGATTCAGTCACTCTTAAACACTCTCTGAAAGAATCCATAACTATTCTATCACAGTGACATTTCCCCTGTAGTGAACGCATCTGCAGACAATTTAGGATGAGACAGTTCTTCACTATACAGGCTAATTCTGGGGGAAAGGCCTGGGTCAGGATGAATTTGTACCTATTTTACTTAGACAGATCCCAGAATTCTTCATGAAGTATTAAGTTAGAGAGAATCGATTGAACAAAATTTACCTGAATAAATTTGTTTGAATAAAAATTACTAATACTGCCACTCATCATAATTACTTTTGTCACCAGACCAAATGAAATATCCATGATGACTATCTGAATAAGTTATTTATTTCTACCTATTCTATTGACCTATCTTCTCTCACTTGGCCACCATGTGTGCCTGTCCTTGCTTGGAATGGGAGACTTTTGTGCACAGGAAAGGTCTTTCTGAGAGCCCCTGTTTCACCTCATGGAATTCTGATATTTTCATTCTTTTCAGTGAATAATTAAAAGATGAGTGTCCACTTGGAGTATAATAACTATGGCAAAACTGATATGGATAACAAGCGGGAAAGAGGCAACTTGGATTAAACCAATGGAACCAAAATCAAAACAAAAGTCAAGTGAGATTGTGTAACATTTAAAAATGGAAAGGAAAGGAAAGTGAACTGAATCCTCTCACCTTCTTTGCCTGAGAAAAATGTTTAAGTATGGATATGAACATGCTCTGAATCACTCTTTACTGTGTGGTTCTCCTTTATGGATACAGATGACTCAGTCTTGGGCTATATTGAGAAAGAAGTCATCTAGACCTAAGCCTCAAAGTCAAGAAGGTCATTACATTAGAGGGTGGTGGTTTAGAAAGGAGAAAATAAACGGTTGAAGTTCACATGTGAAGTTTGTTCTTCTAAGCTTTTGTCTTAGAGATTGTCCCTTTTTTTGGATTGCCTCTTTTCTTGCTAATACAATAACAAGAATATCTACTAAAAATTTAGGGCCAATATCCATTCAAAGAATTTTTCTCTCTAATATCAGGAATAATATAGCCTATTTAGATAATTTAGACTTTGAACAAACTATAATATTTATCAAAATTCAAAGTTCCAAATTTTAGCCGGAGATTAGTCAGGCACAAATATTCCTGCAGGTCCAGAAAGATAACCCAGAAGTTAAGGTATTTTTTTTTTTTGCATGCAGTTTACTCTGGGTCAATCCCTGGCACTATGCATGCTTCCCCCAAGCAGTGAAGTTACTCTCAAGCATCACAAAGTTCGCTTCAAAATCTGTTTCTAAAAAAATACTTTTTTTTCTTCTTTTTTTTTGGGGGGGGGAGGGTTCACCTGGCAGCGCTCAGGAGTCACTCCTGGCTCTATGCTCAGAAATCACCCCTGGCAGGCATGGGGGTAGACCATATGGGATGCTGAAATTCGAATCACTGTCCTGCTGCATGCGAGGCAAGCGCCTTACCTCCATGTTATCTCTCCAGCCCCCAAAAAGTACTTCTTACGGAACACTCTTGTCTGGGTTCCAGAACCATAGCTTTAGATCTCCCTTTAATCTGGGTAAAGTGTTCATCAGGATTCAAGATCAATTAAAGATCCTGGTCAGTAGATAATCTGTTTTGACCCTGAAAGCACAACCCAATGTCACTCACCCAAATCTAGCTATGAATTAATAGGGGCTTTATTGTGCTGTGGCAATGATTTGTGACGAGAAGTTAGCAAAGCAGAGAACATACCAGACAAGTAAACACTATTGGTGAGTAAGAAACGTAGATGGAGATTACACTTAACCATAGAAAGAAGATATAAGGCTTTTGATCAAATAAAACTATGTGACAGTGTGTCTATTCTTTCCAGCCCCACAATCCTTCCACAGCTGTTATTTCTTGCAGTTTTTTACTGGAGAACCCAACCTTTACCTTACACCACCTCAGGCACTTTATGTAACTTAACTCAGGCAATTTTCAGATGCCAGTCTCTATGGATGTGAATTTTAAAGACGTTACAAGGTATATAACCATTTATAGAATTTTAAAATTCAGGCTTCTGTGATATATAATAAAGAGCAATCTCTTTACTACTTGCTCAAGATGGCCTTTCTAAGGCATCTTTAAGTTTATAGTGGAGGACAATATTTACACAAAACATATATTTTTTTTTGGTTTTTTGGGCCACACCCAGCAGTGCTCAGTAGTTATTCCTGGCTGTCTGCTCAGAAACAGCTCCTGGCAGGCACAGGGGACCATATGGGACACCGGGATTCGAACCAACCACCTTAGGTCCTGGATCGGCTGGTTGCAAGGAAAACACTGCTGTGCTATCTCTCTGGGCCCTACACAAAACATTTTGAAAGTGTATATGTTGTGTGAATTTAGGAAAAACAATTGAAAATCAAAATAGCAAGGTGTAGATTTAGGAAAGAGGAGAATGTAAGGAATTTTGTAATACATGTGTCCCTTGATATCTAAGGGAGATATCTTGAATCCAATACTTCCAATACTAAAATAGACATGTAAGACAAGTAAAAATAGTGAAATACTGGCATATAAATGCTGTAAATCCTCTTTCATACTTTAAATGATCTCTAAGTTAAATAATAACTAAATACAATATAAAGGCAATCTGAATAGTTGTTAAATAGGGATTGCTTATAAAGTAATACCATAAAAAAACTCCATAAATTTTTAGTATAGATATGAACAGAGTTGAAAACCCTAATTTATTACATATTTTCAATTTTCCTCTCTTTCTGAGAGAGTAATAACTATTGTTTCTATAATCATAAAAATAAGGCTTATGATAAATCCCCCTGAATTTGCTGAATAAACATATTTGTAAGATGAAAAATTCAAGAGTCATTTTGACATTTTATGTCTCCATATTCACTAATTCACTATGTCAATCAGCTAGGGATAATTGGTTTTTACTTAATCTCTTGAGATCAAGGTCACCTCAAAAAATAAAAGTATATATTATAAAATGGCTAATTGATACCTAAAATTCCATGCATTATCCCAACCCAGGTGAATTTGGTCAATGTCATCAAAATTTAGATAGCCTCCTGTCAAAAACTTTCTTTGTATTCTATAAAGACATTCATTAAAATGTTCCAAAGTTTGAAAACTTTCTTGCTGTAAATCTGTTTAATTTTTCTCTGTAAAACAGAATAACATTGAAAATGAATTTAAATAGAAGAACCTGTGACAGTAAAGGATATGTGTTTCTTTGAGTTTCTTCTCTATTTCAACTACAGTTTCAGAGATTTTAGTGAGCAAATGATGTAAAATGATATTTTTCATTAGTTGACAGGTATCGCATCCTTGAAATTTCATGGTATCGCAACCAGACTATGACTTCTTGGAAACAAATTAATTTCTTAAAACATATATTTCAGAATTTTTCATAAAATAGAATTGTTCATAGGAGGATAAACACCCTAAGCAGTCATGAGGAATTATTTTATCAATTTACTTTTCAGTTCAAAAGCTTAGATAATAGCAAAATCTTGCATTAATGGTGTATCATAGGATTGTGCAATGGTTAAAGAATTACCTTATATACAGCTGACATAGATCCCAGCCCCAGAATCATGATATGGTCTCCTGAGCCCCACCAGCAGTGACCTCTGAGCACAGAGTCAAGACTAAATTCTGATCACAGTCACTTATGACCTCCAAAAAAAAAAAAAACAGCTTTTTAGAAGTGGAAAAAATGTTAATGACTACAAAAGAATCCAAATAAATATAACAATATAATGTTAATTATTTCCCTAAAAATAAACCCTAAAACTTGAGCTTCCACATGACCCAATAATACAGCTCCTAGTATACACAACACAGAAAAATCATTTTCACTCCTATGTACATTGCAATATTATTCACAATAGCAAAAATATGGAAACAACAAGTGCCCAAGAAAAGATGGAGGAAATAAAAAAAAAAACTAAGGTACATCTACAAAATGAAATATTACATGACCATTAGAAAAAAATGAAGTCATGAAATTTGCTGTTACAGGGATGAATCTGGAAAGTATGCAGAGTGAAATAAGTCAAAAGGAAAAAAAAAAACAGGCAGAATTATATTGCACATTTGCAGGAAATAAATAAATATGTTAAGAAAGTAATTAGTGCCCAAAGATAATAGACATTAAGGGCAGGAAAATGGGTCCATGGGTCCTTAGAAGGAAGTTTGCCACACTGTGGTTGGAGAGGTATAAATTAAGTCAGCATTTCTCAACCACTGTGCTACTAGCACACTAGTGAGCCATCTGGTGTGCCGAGGGAAAATTTCATTACTTCATCTCTACTGATAGCTGCATAATATTCCATTGTGTATATGTACCACGGTTTCTTTAGCCATTCATCTATTGAAGGGTTTCTTGGTTGTTTCCAGAGTCTGGCTATTGTAAATAGCACTGCAATGAATGTAGGTGTGAGGAAGAGATTTTTGTATTGCATTTTGTGTTCCTATCTTATATTCCTAGGAGTGGTACAGGTAAATCATATGGGAGTTCAATTTTCAGTTTCTTGAGGAATCTCCATATTGTTTTCCATAAAGTCTGGAATACATGGCATTCTAGGGAGATGCGAATCAAAACTACAATGAGGTTCCATCTTATATCACAAAGAACAAGAACAATAAGTGCTGGTGGGGATGTGGTGAGAAAGGAACTCTTATTCACTGCTGATGGGATTTGGTAGATTTAATAAAAAATATAATTACATTAACAAAACAGTCTAAACACCCCATTTAGAAGGTAGATATTTTTGCCACATCTGGCAGTGCTCAAGGATTATTCCTGGATCTGCACTCAGGACTCATTCCTGGTTGTGCTGGGGACCAGATGGGGCACAAGGGATGGAACCTAGATTGGTTTTGTGTAAGGCAATTTCCTTACCTGCTGTACTATTGCTTCAGCTCTTTTGAGTTGAATTTAAAAATATTAAAAAAAATTCAAAAAAAATTTTATTATATGTCACATAGAAGAAACAGAAAAGAGATGATATATCATGTACATATTTATTAAAAATTAAATATAACATCATAGCGTATTACTCTATTTCTTCTTCTATCAAAGGCAAAGAGAACAATCAATGCAATAACATTGAATTTCTACATAAATTTTGAAATCTGGAACCAGAGTTTCAAAGTAAATAAAGCAAAAACTGAGAGAAATGAGAAAAGAAATTGCTCATTCACATCTATAATTGGCCATTTCACCTTTTCTATTTCAGTTTTTGTGGGACTATCTTGATCAAACAAGACAGAACACCAAAAATAATTTTGAAAACCTTAACAGTATAAAACGGTAGAAATCAAACTGACAATTATAAAGCCCTTAAACCACAGAATAGATGTCTGCTTTAAGTACATGTGAAACATACAGATATGCCATAATATGTGCTAGCGTACAATCCTAAATAAATTTTAAAATATTGAAGCTGTAAAATATTTGGTTTCTAATCCAATGTAATTACATTAGACAATAATATTGCTATATTAACTACATTGATATGGTAGCAGAAATATCTTTGAAAATATTCCTGTATATTTGGAGAAAATATCATTTTATAATTTTATTGGTCAAAGAAAAAATTGCAAAAAATTATAAAGCACTTATAAAATGACTAAAAACTAAAATACATGATCAAAATTTGAGGCATAGAGATAGATCATGATTTAAAGAAAATACAATGGTATTATATACTATACTTATATTACTTAAGGGGAAAAAGATAAATGAGAAATATTCAGGAGAACCAAATCCCTCACTAACAAAGTTAAGGAATGCAATCATAGCTATCAGTAAGCTAATTATGAAGCATATACAAAGAATTCATATATTAAGATGAGTGTAATTTGTCCTAGAAATGTAACATTTAATATTTGTAAATGAATGGAATTGTTTTGTTTTATTTACAGCAGTACTGGAGATTAAACCTAAGGCATCTTATGCAGGCAAGTGTTCTACCAGAGAGCCATATCTGGCCCATACTACTTGTAGATAAATATAATTCACCGTAATATAATTCACCATCAAAAGTATTTAAAAAACACACAAGCTCAATGGATACAGAAAAACAATCTAATCCAATTTAAAATATATCTCAGTAGAAAATTTTTTCTCAGTCTGATAAAGAGTAATCATAAAAACTTAGATGTGACATATTCTACAATATAATTACTGAGAACCCATGCTCATTAATACCATCTTGTAAGACCTAGTCATTGCAATAATAAATTAATTTGAAAGCATAAAGGTTTTAAAAGATTATTATAGATAACATGGCTTCTATGTATATAATCTCAAAGAAACCATACATACACAGAAAAAAACCTGCAAATCTAGAATTTAACATCACAATTTTTAAGGTCAAGTCACTAAAAATTTATCTACAGATAAAGGAATATTTATAAACTAAAATGTTTAACTATATATGTACAGGCAGAAATTATACCCAGTCCTTGTTTCCTAATACTGTTTTTTAGAACAAAAGCAACTATATATCCTTATTCTTGGGTTTATTCCAGAAACCTGAGACAAGAAATATACAGCCTAAACTTGAAACATCTTTTGGCACTTGAAAGAAAGGAAAGTGATGTAGAAAAGTCTGCCCTCAAAAAGAAGGCTAGCCCTCAACACTCCTTGTGAGCTATGCGGAGTGTCATTGGGAACGGAATAAATGCCCACTAGGAAAGCCTGGCACTGCACCCACTCAGATCAAATCAGCATCAGTACAGTACTGTCATGTTGATCATATCAATCTTTGCAATGATGTGGTGAAAATGAATCTCACTTCTGTGGACTTTAATGCTAAAACTTAAGCTAAAACTTCATGATCATCCGGAAAAAAAAAAAAAACTAGACAGATAATGTACAACATGCATGAACCAAACTCCTCAAAACAGGCATGGCATCAAAAATCAGGCATGTCTGAGAAACTGTACCAACCCAAGAAGCCCAAGAAGAGGGAACTAAATATAATGCTGTCTCTTGGATGTCATTCTGGGTGAGGAATAAAGGACATTAGGAAGTCAAAAAATATTTTCTTTATATTTTTTCTGAGAAATATTTTTAAAGAATAATAATGAAATATTATAACTATAATATCTAGAAAAGACAATATAATCATAACATATTAATCTTGGGTTGTTAATAGTAACAAATAGACCATGCAAATATTAATAGTGGGGGAAATTAGACATTGAGTATACAGAAATCCTTCACTAATTGCTACCATTCTTTAGTCTTAGATTTAAATTGGTTTTTATAAAAGCTTATCTAGAGGCCGGAGTGATAACACTGTGGTAGGACATTTGCCTTGCACTCTGACAACACCGGGAGGACAGGGTACAATTCCTGGCATCCCATATGGTTCCTCAAACCTACCAGAAGTGATTTCTGAGCACAGAGCCAGGAGTAACCCTTGAGCACAGCCAAATGTGGCATAATAATAATAATAATAATAATAATAATAATAATAATAATAATAATAATAATAAAGTCTTTTTAAAAAAGAAGTTTATCGAAAAGTATCATTTACAATAGCATCAAAAATATAAAATCTGATCCCTTGAGTACATTTAATGACTGAAACTATCAGATACTTATTTGGTTTGCCAACGTGAAAGATGAAAAGTTTCTTTCACCATTTTAATTGAGATGTTTAGCAAAATATACATAGGAGCTATAATGCTAATCTGAAACATAGTTTAGAATGTTGCTGAAGCTAAGCTGTATTATATGGAGGGAGTATATTATAGTCATGAATCAGAAAGCTCAGCAATTTTACTATTTTACTAATGTGTGATTAGCAAAATTGTATAAAACTTAAAGTATACAATGTGATGCATTGGATATGCATATAGAATGTAAAAGAATCCCTCTCAAGATAATTCACTCATCACCTCACATATTTATTTCTATTTTTTTGAAATTATTTAAGTGCTACTCTCATTCAATTTTTATCACTTAATATATCGTTATAAATTATAGTTTTCATTATATTAGATAAAGATCTTATTTATTTTATAACAAAGTTTGTACTCAGCAACCTCTGGTTTCCCCATAGCCTGGAATTATCTTAACTAACTATTAACTTAACTATTCTGTTTCTAATTGTTCAACTACCCTTAAAGATTCCATATGCAATTGATGCTTTGTAGCATTAACTTTTGTATCTGACTTACTTCATACGGTAATATCATGCCTATCATGTTTATTTGTTGTTGAATATGAAAGATTTTTCTTCTTTCTTTGCATGTATGTATGTATGTATGTATGTATATATGTAGGACTTTTTCTTAAATCAATAACATTTTTTCAGGTAAAATAGAAATTTTGACAATGCTTCCCATTTATGTCATTTAGTTTTTATTATGTCAGTATTTACCCATTCAGTTAAATTTATTACTGAATGTTTTGTTTTGATGTAAATGAAACTGTTTCCTTAATTTTAATACTTGACAGTTTATTATTATAAGACAAAAACAATTGATATTATATACAACGATTTTAACTACTTTAATTAACAGAATTACTTTATGACAACAAAACTCAACATTTTAAATATAATTTCTTCCACAACTAACACAGATTTTATGCAAACTCAACAATTTCTCTTCGAGCAATTTTTAAATTGATATACTAATTATAAAATTTATGTAGACAAGGCAAAACACTTTGTGAAAAGAATACCTAACTGAAAGAAATAGTAAACTGACTTTATGGTTTACCTTAGAAATAAAAACATCATGATTGTGTGTAAAAATAGATACATAGATCAATGGAACCAAATAGAGAATTTAGAAATAAATTCACACATACATGGTCAATTGATTTTCAACAATGGTGCCAAGGTAGTTCAATCTTGTGAAATCATTATTTTTTTCAGCAAATTATACTTGAATAATGAAAGACACAAGGTCAAAGCAAACTAAATGCTCTCTATCATTACCTTCCACTGTATACAAAATATAATTAAAATTCTCTATAGACTGAAAGTTCCTGAGAGGAAACAGAAGAAAGTCTTTGTAATTTTGTAGTTGGCCATATTTTCTAATAGGACATTAAAAAGCAAAAATGGAAAACATAAAGGAAAGTTCAACGTCACAATAATACATTTGCTTTTCAATAGATTTTTTATTAAAAGACATTTACATTTACCATAGGGAATATTTCAAAACTTAAATTCATTGTTATTTATATATAAAGATTATATCAGTGACACATAAGTTAATAACAAGGAAAATTCATTTTAAAATTAAGAAAATTACTTAAATAGAAAGTTTTTCAAAGAAAACAGAGAAGATATTTAGATGACAAGCAATTTTAAGAAATCTGATACAATTTGTCATTTGAAAAATAAAATAAATGTATAATGTACCAATACAAAGAAGTTCTAAAATTTGCTAAAACTTTGGCTACAAAGTTCAAAATTGCTCACATTGAAGAATATGAAGTACCCTGAACCTTTTTTGCATTATATATGGGCATACACATTGGAAAACATTTTGCTACATTTTACTAAGACAGAAATAAAGTCAGTCTATAATCCAGCAATTTCTCTTATGGAATATTCCCGAGAAAAGAAAGCCTACATCAATTGTATGCATTTATTCATAACTATTTTCTTTATAATAGTCCAAATCAGGAAGAATGTAAATACCTTTCAACTAAGACTTAGTTTAAATACTACTCAGCAATGCACAGGAACAAGGCACAGAAGTACAAAAGGATCACATTAGTACAAAGGTTAAACAGAAACATTATGCAATATTCAATATAGGCTGATTTTAAAATGATTTTATTTTTAAAGAATCATAGTTTACAAAATCATTGATAGTTGAGTTTTAGATGATAATATCTCACCTCTAGTCCACCACTGGTGTCAACTCCTATCACCAGTGCTTTTATATTCCTCACCCCAACTTTGTCTGCCACCCTGGCAGACACATTAAAGTTCCATGCTTTCAGCTTAAAGCTCATGTTTTCAGTGTTGTTGAGTCTGCTTTGGATATTAAGCTATACCACTCTCACTTCACCAATATAACTAAGTCTTGATCATTGTTCCCTATCACTTCCCTTTCTCATCTAAGACTTATTTTAAGAAAACGGTTCACAGGATTGTAGAGGCAAGTAATTCAAAAATCTACAAAGAAGGTCATTAGGACAGAAACCCAGGAAAGAGTTTTTAAAGGCAGGTTTTTAGATAAACTTTCTGTTCTTTAGAGAAATTCGCATTTTCCCCCTGATTTTCTACTAAGAAAATATATTAATCTGGAAGGTAATATTTATTTGAAGTCTACTAATTAAAAATGTTCATCTCACATCTTTTATTTTATTATAATTTTTTATACATTTATTTATCTAGTTTTTGTTGATTTCTTTGTTTTGGTGTGGACATTGAAGCTGTTGTCTCCATTCTTATTTACTTTATTTTTTTTCTTCTTTTCTTCCTTTATACGCTCTGCCATGTTTTTCATCTCAAGACCATGGCTTTTATGTGATGCTTATCTTTATTGTTGGAGTGCTCACTGGATATTTTATTTAACACTTCTTTTTTGTAAAAAAAAAAAAAAAAAAAAAAGGTGTTTCACCTTCTTTTTCCCCTTTGTCTCACAAACTGAGGATGAGAGTCGTCTAAAAGGACTCAGCCATTTTCGACGTTTTTGATTTTTACCCCAGTTTATTACTTTTCCTTTCTTCAAACAAAACCACATAACTTAAACTATCTAGTCCAGCCTCCCAATTAGAGGGGGAAACAGGGGAGGTACCAAGACCAAACAGGTGTAGGATCACTAAGTAGTAAACTGAGCACAGAGAGGACCACTCATGCTAGCAGCCCCGGTGGTGAGGGAGGATGTTATGGGAGGCAGGACGGGAACGGAGGTGGAGGGAGGACAATTCAGTGATGGCAATTCCCCTGATTTTATGTTAATATGTACCTAAAATATTATTGTCAACGATATGTAAGCCACTATGTCTAAAATAAAAATATATTATTAATAAAAAATGTTCATCTCATCTCACAAATTCAGTTATATAAATGTTTAGAAAAAATTTGACAAGGGAATAGATAGCATGGGATAAAGACAAAGTTTAATCCTTGGATTAAAGAGCTCAGATGATCAAACAATGGAAGAAGTGGGAAGAATGACCAGATGGACTAGAGATGTGATAGGGACAGTGGTGTGGGATCTTGGGCACTTTGGTGGTGCTGAGCAATTCTGTATATTAATGCTGCAGACATTTAACACTGCCATACCATGGTTCCTAGTCTATAATAATACTTATTTTTAACAATTTTTTTTTGTTTTTGGTTTTTGGATCACAACCGGCAGCGCTCAGGCGTTACTCCTGGCTCTATGCTCAGAAATCGACCCTGGCAGTCACGGGGGACCATATGGGATGCCCGGATTCGAACCACCATCCTTCTGCATGAAATGCAAACGCCTTATCTCCATGCTATCTCTCCGGTCCCAACAATTAATGTTTGACCAATTACCTGAACACCATATTCTAGGAACGTTGACTCATAAAATTAAAAAATATATTATGGAATCTATAAAAATTGACTGTACAGGGATCGGTAAGGCGTCTGTTTTGCCAATGATGGCCTAGAATGGACTACGATTCGATCCGTGGCATCCTATATGGTCCCCCAAGCCAGGGTCAATTTCTGAACGCATAGCCAGGAGTAACCCCTGAGCATCACCGGGTGTGGCCCAAAAACAAAAAAATAATAATAATTGACTGTACATGTGGTCATATTTGTTTCTTTAAAAAGTGAAGTACATAGAACTTACTATATTATTTATATGCTTTTTTTTAAATTTTTTTTTGGTTATGTTTTTCCTTTTTTTTTTTCTTTATTTTTTGTCTTCTCTGAGCAGAACCACACAACTTGAATCATCTTGTTCTGCCCCATGATTTGAGGGGGAAAATAAAAGTGAATGGTATCAGGACCAAACAGCCATATGAACATTGAGTGGAAATAAAAAAAAATGATCAGACTTAAACTCCAAACCCAAAATTAACAACAACAGAATCGATACCCTATCTACAACAAGCTATACACAGAGGGAAACAGTTACACTAGCACTCCGGGGGGTGGGGGTCAAAGGAGAAGATATGGGACACATGCTGGGAAAAGGGGTAGAGGGACAACCTTGATGGTGAGAATGGCCCTGATTCATTGGTACTATGTACCTTAAATACTACTGTGAAATATTTGTTATAAACTTTTGATCACAATAAAAATTATTTAAAAAAAAGAACTTACTATGTCTATCCTCACTGAGACAAGAATCTAAAATTTCTAGACAGAAAATTACTCTCAATTTCTCATAGCTAGCCTCAGTGACTCTTGGATTTAGGGCAATTTTCCTTAATCCTGTTTACATGCCTCTTTTCATTTCCTTTCCTTTCCTTTCTTTTTTTCTTCTTTTCTTGTCTTCTTTTTAAACCACAGTGCACTAGAGAAAGAGTAAGAAATGAAACAAATACTTTGTTCTTTATGACTTTTCTTCTGGCATTTCTCCAAGTCTAAGACATTTTAGGTTAATGTAATTTTTCATGTTCACTTTTAGAGTTAGGTAAAATCAATGACATATTTTATAAAGACTTACTTTACTTTTATCTCATGACAAGATGAAGTTAATAAACCTGAAAACCACTGATTAAATAGAGGGAGAAAGAAACTAATATCTGAAAATAAAATCCCTGCTGGTTTTCTCCTACTATGACATAAATAGCAGTATTAGTAAAAGGGTGGGAGAAAGTAAAGGACTCCATAAACAACTGCTAACATATATAGTAAAAGGACTGTAAGTAAAAGAATAAACACTACAAGATGATTAAACTATGGGTCATCCAAACTAATTTATTAAATTGCTATTTATCACCAAGTAGTAACTTATTAAATATGTGATAATATTTAACCTTTTTAAATTTTTAATGTAAACTTGTAGAAAGATATCCCATTTCAGTACAAATGAGAATCATATTCATTCCTATGTAGCTTTAAATTCTATGTAGCTTTATATTTCTGTTGGGACTCTATAGAAAAGCTTACTTATTTTTTTTGAATATTTTATTTAAACACCTTGATTACAAACATGATTGTGTTTGGGCCTCAGTCATGTAAAGAACACTACCCATCACCAGTGCAACATTCCCATCACCAAATTTCCCTCCTCCCCACGCCACCCCTGCTGTACTCTAGACAGGCTTTCTATTTCCCTCAACATTCTCATTGTTAGGATAGTTCACAATGTAGTTATTACTCTAACTAAACTCATCACTCTTTGTGGTGAGCTTCATGAGGTGAGCTGTAATTTCCAGTCCTCCTCTCTTTTGTCTCTGAAAATTATTATTGCAAGAATGTCTTTCATTTTTCTTAAAACCCATAGATGAGTGAGAACATTCTGCATCTTTATCTCTCTCTCTCTGACTTATTTCACTCAGGATAATAGATTCCACGTACACCCATGTATAGGAAAATTTCATGACTTCGTCTCTCCTGACAGCTGCATAATATTCCATTGTGTATATGTACCACAGTTTCTTTAGCCATTCATCTGTTGAGGGGTATCTTGTTTGTTTCCAGATTCTTGCTATGCTAAATAGAGCAGCAATGATATAGGTGTAAGGAAGGGATTTTTGTATTGTATTTTTGTGTTCCTAGAGTATATTCCTAGGAGTGGTATAGCTGGATCGTATAGGAGCTCCATTTCCAGTTTTTGGAGGAATTTCCATATCGCTTTCCATAAAGGTTAGACTAGACGGCATTTCCACCAGCAGTGGATAAGAGTTCCTTTCTCTCCACATCCCCGCCAACACTGCTTGTTCTCATTCTTTGTGATGTATGAGAAAAGCTTCTTATCTATATGAATATATATCTTATCTATATGAATATATATACATATATATACCTATATAGTATTTGCCCTTTTGGGAAAAGATGGAAGATATTTGGATTACAATTTCCCTGCCACAGCTAATTTGCTGAACTTGGAAAGGATAGCTCAACATCTTTCCATCTGTAAAATTAGTATAATAATAAATTCACAGACATGTTTGAGGAGAGATACATTAATAAGCTTCTAACGAATTGGATATCCGGTATCAAAACATAGCTCTCCATACTCTTGGATTGCACACATATATCAAGTCTTCTCAGCAAAAGCATTCCTGGATATAGCTTTCTTGCTCTTCAGCTAAGCCCATCTCTATGTTGATTCCTCTTTGCTGGTAAAGAATTTTGTGTCCTCCTTTGACCCAATAAATGATGGCAGACAAACAAGAGACAAGTCCATTGCCTCTTAAAGATAATGGGCATTTCAGAATCCCAGATGTACTCTACAAAATTGTATAGTTGTAGGTGCATTCATTTTTTAATATTATATTTTTATTTTAATGAAAAGCAGTTGTTCACTTTCTTTTCCACTATGCTTCAAAGTGAACTTGTACACACAGAGATATGTATGTATAATTCAGTGATACACTATTCATAAAGCAATATCTTTTATTAATATATTTATTTAAACAACTTGATTACAAATATGATTGTTCTTGGGTTTCAGTCATATAAAGAACAACCCCCTTCACCCATGCAGCATTCCCACCACCAATGTCTCAAATCTCCCTCCTCCCCACCGAACCCCCCACATGTACTCTAGACAGGCTTTCCAGTTCCCTCATTCATTCACATTGTTATAATAGTTCTCAGTGTAGTTATTTCTCTAACTGCACTCATGACTCTTTGTGGTGAGCTTCATGTCATATGCTGAACCTTCCAGCCCTCCTCTCTTTGTTTCTGAGAATTTTTGCAACAAATGTCTTTTATTTTTCTTAAAACCCATAGATGAGTGAGACCATTCTGTGCCTATCTCTCTCTATGAATTATTTTACTCAGCATAATAGATTCCATGTATATCCATGTATAGGAAAATTTCATGACTTCATCTCTTCTGACGGCTGCATAATATTCCATTGTGTATATGTACCACAGTTTCTTTAGCCATTCGTCTGTTGAAGGGCATCTTGGTTGTTTCCAGAGTCTTGCTATTGTAAATAGCGCTGCACTGAATATAGGTGTGAGGAAGGGATTTTTGTATTGTATTTTTGTGTTCCTAGGGTATATCCCTAGGAGTGGTATAGCTGGATTGTATGGGAGCTCGATTTCCAGTTTTTGGAGGAATCTCCATATTGCTTTCCATAAAGGTTGGACTAGACAGCATTCCCACCAGCAGTGGATAGGAGTTCCTTTCTCTTCACACCCCCGCCAGCACTGCTTGTTCTCATTATTTGTGATGTGCACCAATTTCTGTGGCATGAGATGGTACCTCATAGTTGTTTTGATTTGCATCTTGATAATTAGTGATGAAATAAATTGAAATTTGCTTTTGTGAATGACTTAAGCAAGATCATATTCAAAACCAAAATATTGCTAGAGCCAATGGTCTCTTAGCATAGAGACAAATGAACTCAACAATATCATTGACAGTTATCAGTTACCTGTTCTAAGAAGAGCCTGTGTAAGGAGAATGAATATTCTAACATTTTATTTTGACAAATCAGAAAGCTAAATATTGTTATTCCTACTTTACAGATAAAATAGTAGATTTTATTTTAGATTTCAAACTAAAGAATTTGCCTTATGAATCTGCTCAATAATTTGCTTAGTTGCCATGATTTGGTCCCAATATTAGATGACTTTATAGTCACTGATCTTCAACACCATTATTCTCATATAATAAAAGAGATAATATTAACATCTAAGAAAGAATAATGGTAACAAAGTTAAAGCAGAAGAGGACAGAGGAAGTAAGCCTAACCCTGTAACTTTTTGTATCATAAGGCTAAAAAGTCTAGGTCAGGTACCCAGAGGAGAATTAAAATCAGAGTATTCATATTCTGATGTATAAGGGCTTTTACTCTGCCACTTGGGACACCTATTCTATCCATCAAAATTAATCTTAACAGCTTTAATTTCCTGTCATGTCTTTTATATTCTAAGATAGCACTAATAGATATACCCTCTATACAAGGCTTTCTTTGGAATTTATTAAAATAGAAAATTAGATGAGACAGTAAGAAAAGAAAAATACCAAGAAGCAAATTTACTTAGATGGATGGTAGTAGAGTTGGGAAGGTCAGTTGAAGATAAAAACAGAAATCAAAACTATATTTGTACTTACTTGGGAAAAATGACTAAGAAAAATAAGTGGGATCATTTAAAGCAGACAGTTGATCTGACCTTTAAATAAAAGGAGCTGATGATTCTACTTTCATCCCACTTCAAGACATTTTAAAGCAATATATAAGGGTTCAGTATACCAGACAAATGAAATCCTGTAATAGATCTGTTATTTACCCCACATACACACAAAATTTCAGAGGTGTTAGCACATCTACTTTCTTTAGTATTTGGGTTGTGGACTGTAAAAATATATGCAAATGATTATTTTTGCTTGACTCATCATGGGTACAGCATAAATAGACAACCTAAGTTCTGAATTCAGAACTTTAAAATAAACTAATTACCTACCTCATCACCTCTAAGTATCGTAACATTTTATTTCCTGCTGACCTACAGGACTTGGGGTTAGAGAAAATCCTTTCCTGGGTCAACATAAAACAGCTCTGAGTCATTTTGCAGTAGTGAACCACACTGAGAGAAGCAAAGAAGGGAATTCCACTGCTTCATGAAATCATTAGAGTTTCTCATTAAATATAAGAAAATTGGTGATAAGTTGCTGAAAGGCACAAATATGAAATATGACCTTACTAATCTTTAGAAGTTTTCCAGTTTGATAAGAAGACTTAACTGTGATTTTTGCCAGTACAAAGGCTTAACATTCATGGATGCAGAAAAGTATGTGTCCCTATGGACTAGATGCCTAGGACTATTATAACAAAGTATAAGACTGGGGTGTCAGGGGAGAGTTTTATGTAGGTGACACGGACTAAAATCAACAAAAATATATTATTTAAGTTTGAAGTCAAGGATCAGAGTCTCTGTGATGCTTTTAGGGGGAGATTATTCTTTTTTTAATTATATTTATTTAAACACCGTGATTACAAATATAATTGTAGTTGTATGATTACAGTCATGTAAAGAACATCCCCCTTCACCAGTGCAGGATTTCCACCACCAATTTCCCAGATCTACCTACTCCCCAACCCACCCACACCTGTACTTGAGATAGGCTTTCTTTTTCCCTCATTCATTCACATTGTTATGATAGTTTTCAGTGTATTTATTTCTCTAACTGCACTTATCACTCTATGTGGTGAGCTTCATGTCATTAGCTGCACCTACATGGGAGGATGGGGGGAAGTAAGGGTTGGGACTGAGGCAGTAAAATATTAGAAATGAGCTTTGTAGGGCAGTATCAAGGTCCCAATACAAGATGGATATTATGTATATATGGAATATATGCACACAATACTATCAATATGAAAAACAAAGAAAAAAATTCCCACTGACTGTCCCAACATAAACCAGTGCTAGAACAGCCTGCCCTCCTCCTAGAGCACATTCCCATTAGTGTAGGGAGAGATAGGGGGAAAGACCGTTGACCCCAATAGAGTCCACCTAGACCGATGCCCAGGGAAATACTGAAGTCCAGGGGAGAAAAACCCTATACCTGGCAAGAGCTGGTCTCCAGAATCAAGGAGGAAACCGGAAGCCAAATGTCTGCCCGCCCTCCTCCCCATGCACGCCCCCCTGGAGTACAGAGGGAGGGGGAAGCCTGAGGACCACTAAGAGTCCACCTGAACCCACTTCTGGCCATCTGAGCTGGCACCCAGGGAAGGCCTGGAGTCAGGGGAAAAAGACAAGCACGGCTGGGGGCCTGCCAAGCCTCCCAGCACTCCCCAGGCTAGGGAGAAAGGCTCTGGTATGGGGCCGGGGAGATTATTCTTGACTTGTCTCTATCTTCTGAAAAGAACAATCCAGTCATAGCTTTACATAACTCATAGTTAAATCAGTTATATCTTTG